>NC_142799.1:3998865-4180796 GCF_049724085.1 Artemia sp. Qi Xiang Cuo
TATGGGGTAGCCGAACCTCTATAGATCTCCTGTATTAACATTTGTAAACATTTCCACATGCTTTCTACCCCTACCCTGTATATTTCCCTTTTCCCCTCCCTCCCCCCCCCCATTTCCCCGTTTTATGTTAATCAATTTTTTTTTATATCATTTTAGTTCTCAATTTCGTAATCACCAGATATGAATACCCCAGAAAATATCTTTAAAACCGCTTTCTACCCCTACCCTGTATTCTTCTCTTTTCTCCCCTCTTTCCCCTGTTCCCCCGTTTTCCGTAGTACTCTTTTTCTATACTGAATTTTAGATGTCAGTTTCGTAATCAGCGTATTTGAAAACCTCAGAAAACTCACTTTAAGCTATTTTCTGGGCATGTTCGGCATTTTTCTCATTTTCCCCGCATTTCCCCCTTTTCCCCTGTTTTTCGGGTACTCGCCCCACTCGGATTTGTGGGGACTTTTATTATAATGTACTGAATTTTTTTCTGATCATTTTGGTACCATTTTCGTTTATATTGCAATTTTGTACGGGTTCGACACTTTTTTGAGCTAAAAGTCCTGGACTACAAGTGTTATTTCCTTGGCTCTCCTTTTTGATGCGGAGAATTGAAGGAAGAAAAACAGGAAGAAGAAACAAAAAAACAGGAAGATAAACAGGAAGAAGAAACCAGACATAAAGTGTGTCATTAACAGCCTTGCTTAGGCTGAATACATTGAGCTGTTGTTATTAGAAGCCATGGTTACATCAAATAGAAAAAACAATATTACAGCTCTGTATATTCGTTTTAGAACGTGAATTTTCATTATATTCGCACATTTTTGTTTTGTGTTTTTGCGAATCAATTGAAATTTTTCTCATCTTTGTAGAGAAAAATAATTCCACCTTATGAAACCCAGTTAACTAATACTTCAGATTAACTAATATTATGCAACCACTGTAGACAGGCAAAGAAATTAATTTTCTGAAGTGAAACGTAACTCTGCTTTTGTGAAACCTGGCTGGTTCTGCTGCAAGAAATATTAAGCCGTAAAGAGGATGATTTTTTTTTTTTTACATTTAAAATTTCGGTTTCTCCGTGGTTTCACCTCATCAACAGGCAATGGAAAAATAGTAAAATTCTCAAATTAATGGAAATTAAACTTATTTATTTAAATCTTGAAGACAACATTTTTGGCCTTCCTTTTGGTATATCTTAGTCAGACCAGAATAAGCCAGGCATTCCCTTATGACACCTCTAAATATAGCTTGTCAACAGAGAAAAACTAACCTTTCCATTAATGTTAGCAAGCTCTCTAAGTGTTCCATTTATATGAGTGACGGTTTGTAATTCCATCTTGTCAAGAATGTTTTGGAACTGTGACACTGTCTGATGCAAAACGGCTATTTGTCTCCAAACCTATAATAATAATATCCTTTATAAAAAAGTTTCTTAACTATTAATAAATTCTACCATTAATCATAGGGAGCGTAATAGCGATGTCTCTGTAAAGAGGACAAGGGTACATTGTGTAATTTTTTTTACTTTTTTTCACCAAGGTACTTTATAAGGAAAGAATTGTCCTTACACCTTAAAAAGGAATCATTCAATAGGACATCGAAGGTTCTAGTGCCATTTTGCAGCGTCAAAAGTGATTGGAGGGCAACCAGTCCCCCTCCCACATGCCTTAATTCTCAAAAGATATCTGATCAATATTTTGAGAGAGCCATATTCTTAAGCATAGTTAAAAGGTCCAATAGTTCAATCTCTGGAGATGACAACCCCCCTCCCATGGCCCTTGAGGCGAGGCTGGTGAGTTATAAAATGGGTCGTTGAATACATTTATTATTTGTTACATAGAATCATAGAATCAGTTTAATGAAAAACAGCTGTCATAGACACAATAAAAAAAATGCACTAAAAGGCGCTGTTTTTTACATGAAAACTTTTTTACATAAAAACACTTCTCTACATTTTATTAAAAGCACTTGTAAAAAAAGGAACAAAGGAGTTACTAAGTCTGTTTGTGCGGCACGAGACGGGCATAAGTTTGCTTTTGCAGAGGGGGTGGGGTCGTTTTTTAACTTTTTTGCCCAAAAATGGCAAGATATTCAGGTGAAGTCTTCAGGAAATATTGAGGGGGGTAATGAACTAAATAAAAAAATACTATGCCAACTTGGGTTGCCAAAGGCCTAAATCTCAGGAGTGACTTGGAGTATTAAGTTGAAAACTTCTGGGCTATTAAATTTTATTTTTCAGGGAATGTTAAGGGCTGAAACTAAATCAGAATATGTTGTATTTATCCATATTTTCAAAAGGGCGTAAGTTATATTATTCAAAATTGTTGAATAATTTTATCCAGCTCAAAAATAGAAAGGCAAAATCCGGATTCTTATTGGAAGAAAAAAAAGAAAAGATTTAATATACTATTTTCCTAACCAATGAAAAATACAAAGTCAATTCAAAACAAACAGATATTAATTTAAAAAATTTTATGCCATATAATAAAGTTTTCAAACAAAAGTAAACAGATACATTAAACCAAAGACGAGCAAAAAAAATTCTAAAATTTTCATCAAATAATATTCCAAGCGTAAAATGACCATAAATAACCGTCAATAAAAAAATGAAACTCGTAATTAACAGAAATTACAATAAATAACCGAGTCAAACTCAAATCGAGCAAAAACTCAGAGTAGTGTTCAAGGCCGTATCCAGGGGGGGGGGGGGGTGACCCGGTTTTAACCCCCCCCCCCCCGAAATTTTTGACCGAGTCGAAAATAAGTCGAAAATTAGTAAAACCTAGGTAAAAATCAGTAAAATTAGTCGAAAACTGAGTCAAAAATTAGACCCCCCCCAAAAAGTCAAAATTTAGTACCCCCCCCTCCCCGAAAAAAATCCTGGATCCACCCTTGGTAGTAGTGCTGACACTTCCCATGCCTTCTAATATCCAAGATTGGATCCTTTTCAAGTACAAGTAGGCTTATAGTGCATCAGGTCTATCTATTTTCAAGAAAATAGAGATGGAAAACTGAGCGTGTAGTTTTGTACTTCTTTTCTGTGTTTTTGTTTCCGGATTTTCAACAGACAAATGAAAAACTTGTTTTTATAGGTTTTACCCCAGAAATACAGATTTGACCAAAATAAATGATAGATTTGCTCAAGTACTAATATTTAATTGCTAGGCCGGACTCATTTTCCTGTTTTCAGTTTTCAGGCATATTTTTTTTTGAAAATCAGAAAGTCTGAAGACATGGACGATGACCACCATTAGCAAACCATCTACCCTGCTGCAGCAACGTGCTGAAGTTAGTAGCAACTACTGATATTGAGTAGGTTGTCATGTGTAAAACCATACAAAAGGCTTATTAGAGCAGAATTTACAAAATGTCAGGCCCTAAGGACCACAAATCACTAGAGTATTAAGGCATCAGATAATTTTAGAAAATCAATGAGGGAGCAGCTTGTTTTCCCAAATCGTATATGATGTAGTTCAATGCATGACACGGCAAAAGCGAGAGATATCCATCCAGGAGATAAATAAACAGATGAACGCATGATAGGATTTAGAAGTTCAAATGTTAAAAGATGCTGGAAATTGAGCTGTTGGATGAATATGTGAAAGTCATAGAGCCTCTGGCAAAAGCTTTAAAAATCTTCAAAGGTGAGAACGAGCGTTTCTTAGGTAGAGAATTGCCTGTCTTGAAAGGACTAAAACAGAGTCTGGGAGACATAAAACGTTGCAATGCGATAAAAGATGCAAATATTCCTGTGGACGAAATTCTAGCTGACCTCAAGAAATGTTTTCCGAGCCTTTTCTTCCTAGACTTTAATAATGACACCTTCAGAGAATATGCCATTGCCAGAGCAACTCATTTAGCTTTCAAAGCAAGATAGGAGTCTGAGATTGAAAAAAGAGAGCTGGTGGAGGCAATACTGGTGGAGATCACAATACTTGTTTTAGGTCAAGAAAGAACCGCCGACATAAACTCATCCTGTCCTCTAGCTGCTGGAAGCTTACCGTAACCAAACCATGATGATCTTTTCTCGTTCATGGGGGTTGAGAGCCGGAATTTGGAACCGAACAAGTTGAGTAACACGTCTTTGGAAGCAGATTTGTAACCATCCACTGGTAGCGAACGCAAACACATATCATCTATCCTTGAATATTGAACAGTGTTAAAGGTTCTTAGAAAGTTTGATGCATGAAAGCATAGTCTGCATCAGCTAAGAGTCTCTTCTCGGTCTGCGGTTCAATCCTTACTTGGTAAAACAACAAGCTGGAAGACTAAGGGTTCGAAAAGTTGTTTCTTTTAGTGACCAATTAGTAACCTTGTCTCCGCCTGGTGGATACCCCTCTTCTTCTAGCGTATTGTTAAGAGAACAGTCTGTTTTGTTTTTTTCATGAAGAAACTCTGAAGCAATTTTACGTTTGATCCCCTACTTTTGGATTCTGTAAGTCTTGTATTTGAGTATTTCAAATACGTATTTGAGTATTGTAAAAACAAACTATTTTTTAGGCCAAGCATTTAAAATACGTGTTTAAATACCTTTGACCCTGAGTATTTTCTATTTGTATTGGAAATTCTTTTTCAAAGTACTTTGAACATCACTGATCTTTGTCGACTGTTTGATGGGTTGAAAATAAACAAACAAAAAGAAATTATCATGTTTGAATATTACTGACAATTGTATGGTTAGTACTGATAATAAGACACATAACTATTAATGAATATTTACGAAATAAAAAATCAGATAGGCTAACGTGTATTTCTCCTGTTAAAAACTCTTCTTCGAATAAACTCAATTTTTATCTCAAGAACGCTTTACGTTGGCTTTGCTTTCCATTTGCCTTTCTTATAATGCCTTGCTTTTGTTTGACCTAAATTAGTTCAAGCTAAATCTCGGCATTAGTAATATCTTATTTTGAGCGAGATATAAGATTCTCTGTGTTACTGAGGTAAAATTTGACTCTGTGGGGTTTTCTCTTCTTTTTTATGCTCGCAGTGGCAAAATTTAGGAATTAATCGAATTGTTTTGACTCTCCGAAGGGTCATGAAGCCTCTCACTCAGGGGACTAAAAGATAAAAGTATAAAGATAGATCTAACAGTTCGTGGTAACGAACTGTAAGTAAGGAGCAAGCCGGCTCAATGGTAACCAAAACTCTAGAAAACGGTATTTTGATACAAATAGATACATCAAAAGAATTAGATTTTAATGCTGATTTCTAATATATAAGTTTCATCAAGTTTAATCTTACCTATCAAAAGTTACGCGCCTGAGAATATTTGGCTGATTTTCAAAAAAAGGGGGAAAGACCCCCTACAAGTTATAGAAACTTAATGAAAATCACACCATCATATTCAGCGTATCAGAGAACCCTACTGTAGAGGTTTTAAGCTCTTATCTACAAAAATTTGGAATTTTGCATTTTTTTGCCAGAAGAAAGATCACGGATGCGTGTTTATTTTTTATTTTTATTTTTCCCAGGGGTGATCGTATCGACCCAGTGGTCCTAGAATATCGTGGGAGGGCTCATTGGAACGGAAATTAAAAGTTCTAGTGCCCTTTTTAAGTGACCAAAAAAATGGGGGGCAACTAGGCCCCCTCCCACGCTCATTTTTTCCAAAAATCACTCGATCAAAATTTTGAGATAGCCATTCTCTTCAACATGGTCGAAATATTATAACTATGTCTTTTAGGATGACTTAATCCCTCGCAGCCCCCAGGGGGAGGGCTGAAAGTTATGAACTTTACCCAATGTTAACAAATATTATTGGTTATTGGGAAGTATATGACGTTTTCAGGGGGAATATTTTCTGGTAGTGGGCGGTGGGGGTGGGTCGGGGGTTATATGGGAGGATCTTTTCATGAAGGAAGTTTTCAAGGGGTAAGGGACATTGCTATGAAGGGGGCGCCGAATTTCCCATCATTATTAAAAAAAAAAACAGAAATTAAATATATAAAAAAAACAAGTTTTTCAACTGAAAGTAAGGAGCAACATCAAAACTTAAAACGAATAAAAAATATTAGCTATATGATTGGGCTCACCTTCTAGTCAATGCCTCGCTTTTTAAGCCAAAGATTTTTTAGTACTTTCATAAGAGCTATTTATTCTAATTAACGGCTTTTGTGATTAAGGGCTCATTTTTAAAGAATTGGAACAAAATTTTGTGTACTTATTCAATGACGGTGAACCAAAATAAAAGCTGCATTAACTAACAAACGATCAGAAATTAAATAAAAAAAAACAAGTTTTTTAAACTGAAAGTAAGGAGCGACATTAAAACTTAAAACGAACAGAAATTATTCCGTGTATGAAAGGGGCTGTCCCCTCCTCAACGCCTTGCTCTTTACGCTAAAATTTTTTATTTTTTTAAAAATAAAGTTGTGAGACAGAGTCAAACTTTAGCGTAAAGAGCGAGGCGTTGAGGAGGGGACAGCTCCTTTCATATACGAAAACAGTTCGTGGTAACGAACTGTAAGTACGGAGCGTCCCGGCTCAGTGGTAACCGAAAGTCTAAAAAACGGAATTTTGATACCAATAGATACATCAAAAGAATCAGATTTTAATTGTGATTTCAAATATATAAGTTTCATGAAGTTTAATCTTACCCATCAAAAGTTACGCGCCTGAGAAAATTTGGCTTATTTTCGAAAAAAGGGGAAAAGACCCCCTAAAAGTTATAGAACCTTAATGAAAATCCCACCATCATATTCAGCTTATCAGAGAACCGTACTGTAGAGGTTTCAAGCTCCTATCTAAAAAATGTGGAATTTTCCATTTTTTGCCAGAAGAAAGATCACGGATGCGTGTTTATTTGTTTTTTTCCTTTTTCCCAGGGGTAATCGTATTGGTCCAGTGATCCTAGAATATCGTAGGAGGGCTCATTCGAACTGAAATTAAAAGTAATACTGCCCTTTTTAAGTAACCAAAAAATAGAGGGCAACTAGGCCCCCTCCCACGCTCATTTTTTCTCTATGTCACTTGATCAAAATTTCGAGATAGCCATTTTGTTCAGCATAGTCGAAAATCAAATAAATATGTCTTAGGATGACGTAATCCCCCACAGTTCCCAGGGGAAGGGCTGCAAATCATGAACTTTGCCCATTGCTTACATATTGTATTGGTTATTGAGAAGTATACATACATTTTCAGGAAGGATTTTTTCTTGTGGGGGGGGGCGGGAGGAGGGGTTTACTCGGGAGAATCTCTCGGGAGTTTCTTTGGGGCAAGGGACATTTTTATGACGGGAGCGCCGGATTTCCAAGCATTATTTAAAAAACGATAAGAAATTAAATTTAAAAAAAAGAGGAAGATTTTTGGATTTTTCAGCGCTCTAAAGTAATTTAAATAATCTGAGGTTTCACATGGCTTTTATATACTTTATGATTTTTTTCCTTTTTTTTAGTGATGCTTAGAAATATTCGAGAGTTGGAATTCCCAATTAATCTAGTATTACTTTAGACTGCAGTGATAGCACTTTTAAAAGCTTTTTGTAGCAGCAAAGATAGTGAAAATCAGTTTTTCTATGGAAAACAACTCCATATTTTTTTTAGAAAATTGGCATCCTAGCTGTAAAAATTTGTTAAGAACCTTAACTTTGGAAAAAAATCTCTTGATTGACGTCAAATTTATGAGCACATTTAAAGCGAGTAATAACATCATTCCATCTCCCCTCCCCAAGGACTGATCGTATCATTGTTAGTATCATTGGCATACACAACACTACAAAAGTAACATAGCCAAATATAAAATACCAAGTGTAAAGAGTCTATCAAACAGTTCGTGGTAACGAACTGTAAGTAAGGAGCAATCCGGCTCAATAGCAACCAAAATTCTAGAGAACGGAACTCTGAGACCAATATATACATCAAAAGAATCATATTCTTTGCTGATTTCAAATATATATATTTCATCAAGCTTAATTTTACCCATCAACGGTTAGGTGCCTGAAAATACTTGCCTTATTTTCGAAAAAAGGAGGAAACACCCCTTGAAAGTCATAAAACTTTAATGAAAATGACACCATAAGATCCAGCGCATCAGAGAACCTTACTGTAGAAGTTTCAAGCTCCAATCTGCAAAAATATGGAATTTTGTATTATTTGCCAGAAGAAAGATCACGGATGCGTGTTTATTTGTTTTTTTTCCAGGGGTGATAGTATCGAGCCAGTGGTCTTAGGATATCGCAGTAGGGCTCAATCGAACAAAAATTAAAAGTTATAGTGCTCTTTTTAAGTGACCAAAGAATTGGAGTGCAACTAGGCCCCCTCCAACGCTTATTTTTTTCCCAAGGTCACCTGATCAAAATTTTGGGATTTTGTTAAGCCATTTTGTTCAGCATGGTCGAAATATACAATAAATAAGTCTTTGAGGATGAATAAATCCCCCACAGTCCCCAGGGGAAGGTCTGCAAGAGTAGTAATGTATCTATTGAAATGAACCCTACATGGAAACTTACACCTGCGGCATGAATATACAGTGCATTTTGACGTGCACATTGCAAAATGCGACCAAAAATTTTATATTGTATACCTATAAAGTGATCAAACAGGTCTGGAAACTCTAATTGAGATTGTATAACGCAAGCAGACTGGTTTTTGAGACACTTTCATCATAACATGTTTTTTTTGTTTTTTTTAACCAAAAACTAGAAATTGTAAAATTGCTTATTTAGGAATGATTTTGTAGGAAAAGCTGTCTATCACCCATGCATTATCCACTGTTCCATTTCTTTGAAGTATGTGCTATCAGACTGGTTTCTGATTTTTTGGACAATTGCCTTTAGTCAAGACTAGTTTCTTAGGAATGTGTCGCTAGATAGCATTTGTGAATTGGATCGTATGAAGTTAGAGAAAAAAAGGGTTTAGCATTTGCGAATTGGACTATACGAACGATGTTAATTGAATAATAGGGAAAAAAACAGAGCTAGATAGCATTTGCGAATTGGATCGTATGAAGGTGGAGAAAAAAAGGGTTGAACTGATTATTGGACAATTGCCTTTAGTCAAGACTAGTTTGTTAGGAATATCTCGCTGCTAAAGCCAACTCTAATTGCAAAAAAAGGTATAGCATTTGCGAATTGGACTATACGAACGATATTAATTGAATAATAGGAAAAAAAAACAGAGCTAGATAGCATTTGCGAATTGGACCGTATGAAGGTGGAGAAAAAGGGTTAAACTGATTATTGGACAATTTCCTTTAGTCAAGACTTGTTTGTTAGGAATGTGTCGCTGCTAAAGCTAACTCTAATTGCAAAAAAAGGTATAGCATTTGCGAATTGGTGATTATCAGTTAAGGTAACCCCTCGGAGTTGTTAACTCACAGCGTATTTATTATTGATGTGAAGAACCGTGAATCTTTGGAAATTGCTAGGGATATATAAATGTACGTACGCCAAGGCTTGGCTTAGATTCTCTAATGTTTTACGTATAATACATAAGTTACGATCCAGATGTATTTTCATCTTAAAATAGAGTTTACCGTTATAGCCTACTAAACTGTTGATACTAAGAGAGATGTAGATGGCAAGAAAAGAATTTTAATAATGAAATTCAGAACAAACCTTAGAAATCCTTGCAAATCAATTAGTAAGGTGTATGTGAGTACGAACCATCAAGGATCATAAGCACCAACGACCCTAACCACCAGAGAACTCAGCCCCCCAAAAGGTCCCCTATCCCCAAACTCGAAGGGAGCCCCCTCCCACCAACTTTTGGCCCCATCCCCCCATTTTTTTTAAGTTTTTCTTAAGTTTTTTTATTATTTTTTTCTAACATGATATTTTTTTTCAATTTTTTTTTGCATGTCTTCGAATGAGAGGAAACATACTTAAACAAAAAAAAAATCACATTTAATATTTTCCAAACTTAAAAATGAGAATGGTATAGACATGTTAGTCATGACCTTTACTGTTAGAAAAATAATGTTTGTAGTAGCACTTTTTTTCTATTGGACTAAAATTTTTCAACTTTTTTTTTACGTATTTTAAAATGACATAAAATATGCTTACGGCTCTAACAATTGTACTCTATGCTTGCTCAGAGGCACGATGCGGCTTTCCCGCTGGTACTTTATGGCGGGTTATCGACACTATCTAGTTTATTGCCTGTATTAAATCAGTATTTTTTACGCAGTGGAACGATAAACACAAAAGTCATATCTTAAAAATAAGTGAAGATGGAGCATTTTAATAAAGTGTGTTCACATGACAATGTTATTGTACCATTGAATGCCGACAAGTATTTAAACTATGAAATAAGTACAAGTGCTAGCACTATTGGAATGCATGCATTGTCAATGCATGCATTGCATGACAATGCATGCATTGTCATGACAGTAATGAATTAAATTTCTTTGGAGTACCGAAAAAATTCAACTCTTATGTTGGTGGATATGCAAGATTGAGATCACCAGAGATGATTGAATTCAAAGAGAATGCCAACATAAAAGTGACCGTTGATGATAGAGGACAACTCCTTGCTACTGTTGCAGGTAACACATTACCTACTGATACGTCCTATCGTCAGTTTCGGGTATTAGCATTCAAAGGAAGATCAAAAAAAGAAAGGCCTACTCTTTTACTAATGTCATTAACCATACCTTGTCTACGTGCCGAAACTGTTACCTGTGTAAAAATAATGTGATAATAGACAGTGAAATTGCAAGAAAAATAAAAAGGACATTGGTAGAAAATATCACTATGGAATATAAAGATGAATCGATGAAAAAAAAGTACTAGCAAACGTTACTGCCATTGATCAAACAGTCAATGAACCAAATAATACCAAAGACGAAAAGCATAATGAGCCAGTCGATGACACACCAGTAAAAATTATTCATGACTCAAAATGGAATAATGATTATTCTACTGATAACGAACTATGAGAAGACAATAACTACAATATTGAGAGAGAAAATGTTGAACTATTTTATGGAACGGATTCAAAATGGCAAAAGTTGATCACTGATATTAATAATGTATCATAATATATTTTTATATTAATATTCTACATAGCATTATTTCATTAAAAATATATTATGCATTACAGTGTCATGTGTTCATTATTTTTAGAGTAAGCTAGCATATCAAACGTTTAGAATGTCTATTAAAACATCGGAGATACAAGAAAAGGAATTTGCATACATCTATTGTCAGACACATTGGGTAACATTGACAAAATCTAGGTATCAGAATGAATAAATTCTTTATTAACATCAGTTTTTGGATATGTCATTATGAAAAAATTGAAAGTAAGTAAGTAACAAACTATTTCTTGAATTCACCTCTTGGATACACAATACAGAAATATAATTCATGAAATTATGAAAAAAATTTAACAAATTCTTTATTAGCATTATTTATCGATTGAATTCGCTTCCGTCAATATCCTTTGTCAGATACATCGAATAAAATTGACAAAATGTTAATATAAGGGTGAATAAATACTTTATCAACATCCTTTATCGGATATTTCGGATAAAATTGACAAAATCTAAGTATCAGAGTGATTAAAATCTAAGTATCAGAGTGATTAAATTCAATATAAACATCCCTTTCTTGGATACATGGGATAAAATTTACTAAATCTAAGTATCAGAGTGAATAAATGCTTTATCATCATCATTTGTTGGGTATATCAGATAAAATTCACAAAATCTAAGTATCAGATTGATTAAATTCTATCTCAACATCCATTTCTCGAATACATTGGATAAAATTGACAAAAGCTAAGCGTCAGAGTGAATAATGTTTTTTATTCACATCTTTTCTCAGATACAACGAATCTGGTTGACAAAATCTAATAATCAGAGTGAATAAATGCTATATCAGCATTCTTTGTCGGATATGTTGGATAAAATTGTCAAAATCTAAGTGTCAGAGTGAATAAATTATTTTTATCAACACCTTTTGTCAGATACATCAAATATAATTGACAAAATCTAAGTATCAGAGTGAATAAATGCATTATCAACATCCTTTGTCATATACATCACATAAAATTGACAAAATCTAAATTTCAGAATGAATAAATGCTTTAACAACATCCTTTATCGGATATGTTGGATAAAATTGACAAAATATAAGTATCAGAATGACTAAATTCTATATCAACCTTTTGTCAACCTTTTGTCAGATACATCAAATAAAATTGATAGAATATAAGTGTCAGAATAAATAATTGTTTTTTATCAACATCCTTTGTCAGATACATCAAATAAAATTGACAAAATCTAAAGTTCAGAATGAATAAATGCTTTAACAACATCCTTTATCGGATATTTACACTCAGATACATCCTTTTCTCGGATACATAGGATAAAATTGACAAATTCTAAGTGTTAGAGTGAAAACATTTTTTTTATCAGCATCCTTTGCAGATACATCGGATAAAATTGACAAAATCTAAGTGTCAGAGTGAATAAATTTTTTTATCAACATCCTTTGTAAGATACATCAAATAGAATTGACGAAATCTAAATTTCAGAATGAATAAATTCATTATCAACATCCTTTGTCGGATATGTCATATAAAATTGACAAAATCTAAGTATCAGAGTGAATAATTTTTTTATCAACATCCTTTGCCAGATACATCGAATAAAATTGATAGAATATAAATGTCTGAATTAATAATTTTTTTTATCATCATCCTTTGTCAGATACATCAAATAAAATTGACAAAATGTAAATTTCAGAATGAATAAATGCTTTAACAACATCCTTTATCGGATATGTCGGATAAAATTGACAAATCTAAGTATCAAAGTGACTAAATTCTATATCAACTTGCTTTTCATGGATACATAGGATAAAATTGACAAATTCTAAGTGTTAGAGTGAATAAATTTTTTATCAACATCCTTTGGCAGATACATCGGATAAAACTGATAAAATCTAAATTTCAGAATGAATAAATTCATTATCAACATCCTTTGTCGGATATGTCGGATAAAATTGATAAAATATAAGTATCAGAGTGAATAATTTTTTTTTAACAACATCCTTTGCCAGTTATATCGAATGAAATTGATAGAATATAAGTGTCAGAGTGAATAATTTTTTTTATCAACATCCTTTGTCAGGTACATCAAATAAAGTTGACAAAATCTAAATTTCAGAATGAATAAATGATTTAACAACATTCTTTATCGGATATGTCGGATAAAATTGACAAAATCTAAGTATCAGAGTGACTAAATTCTATATCAACATACTTTTCTCAGATACAAAGGATAAAATTGGCAAATTCTAAGTGTTAGAGTGAATAATTTTTCGTATCAACATCCTTTGGCAGATACATCGGATGAAATTGACAAAATCTAAATTTCATAATGAATAAATTCATTATCAACATCCTTTGTCGGATATGTCGGATAAAATTGATAAAATATAAGTATCAGAGTGAATAATTTTTTTTTAACAACATCCTTTGCCAGTTACATCGAATAAACTTGATAGAATATAAGTGTCAGAGTGAATAATTTTTTTTATCAACATCCTTTGTCAGATACATCAAATGAAATTGACAAAATCTAAATTTCAGAATGAATAAATGCTTTAAAAGTATCCTTTATCGGATACTTCTGATAAAATTGAAAAAATCTAAGTATCAGAGTGACTAAATTCTATATCAACATCCTTTTCTTAGGTACATAGGATAACATTGACATAGTCTAAATGTCATACTGAATAATTTTTTTTTGTCAACATCGTTTGTCAGATACATCGGATAAAATCGAAAAATCTAAATTTCAGAATGAATGAATGCTTTAACAACATCCTTTATCGTATATGTCGGATAAAATTGACAAAATTTAAGTATGAGAGTGACTAAATTCTATATCAACATCCTTTTCTCGGATACATAGGATAAAATTGACAAA
Source organism: Artemia sp. Qi Xiang Cuo (assembly GCF_049724085.1). Taxonomy (NCBI): domain Eukaryota; kingdom Metazoa; phylum Arthropoda; class Branchiopoda; order Anostraca; family Artemiidae; genus Artemia; species Artemia sp. Qi Xiang Cuo. Next base: position 4,012,735 of record NC_142799.1, read on the forward strand.
TTCTAAATGTTGGAGTGAAGACATTTTTTTATCAACATCCTTTGCCAGATACATCGGATAAAATTGACAAAATCTAAGTATCAGAGTGAATAAATTCATTATCAACATCCTTTGTCGGATATGTCGGATACAATTGACAAAATCTAAGTATCAGAGTGAATAAATTTTTTTTTAACAACATCCTTTGTCAGATACATCAAATAAAATTGACAAAATCTAAATATCAGAATGAATAAATGCTTTAACAACATCTTTTATCGGATATTTCAGATATAATTGACAAAATCTAAGTATCAGAGTGTCTAAATTCTATATCAACTTCCTTTTCTCGGATACATAGGATAAAATTGACAGAATCTAAGTGTCAGAGTGAATAAATTTTTTTATCAACATCCTTTGTCAGATACATCAAATAAAATTGACGAAATCTAAATTTCAGAATGAATAAATTCATTATCAACATCCTTTGTTGGATATGTCGGATAAAATTGACAAAATCTAAGTAACAGACTTAGATTTTACATTTTTCAACCTTTTTTTTACGTATTTTAAAATGACATAAAATATGCTTACGGCTCTAACAATTGTACTCTATGCTTGCTCAGAGACACGATGCGGCTTTCCCGCTGGTACTTTATGGTGGATTATCGACACTATCTAGTTTAATGCATGTATTAAATCAGTATTTTTTACGCAGTGGAACGATAAACACATAAGTCATATCTTAAAAATAAGTGATGATGGAGCATTTTAATAAAGTGTGTTCACATGACAATGTTATTGTAGCATTGAATGCCGAGAAGGAGAAGTATTTAAACTATGAAATAAGTACAAGTGCTAGCACTATTGGAATGCATGCATTGTCAATGCATGCATTGCATGACAATGCATGCATTGTCATGACAGTAATGAATTAAATTTCTTTGGAGTACCGAAAAAATTCAACTCTTATGTTGGTGGATATGCAAGATTGAGATCACCAGAGATGATTGAATTCAAAGAGAATGCCAACATAAAAGTGACCGTTGATGATAGAGGACAACTCCTTGCTACTGTTGCAGGTAACACATTACCTACTGATACATCCTATCGTCAGCTTTCGGGTATTAGCATTCAAAGGAAGATCAAAAAAGAAAGGCCTACTCTTCTACTAATATCCTAAACCATATCTTGTCTACGTGCCGAAACTGTTACCTGTGTAAAAATAATGTGATAATAGACAGTGAAATTGCAAGAAAAATAAAAAGGACATTGGTAGAAAATATCACTATGGAATATAAAGATGAATCGATGAAAAAAAAGTACCAGGAAACGTTACTGCCATTGATCAAACAGTCAATGAACCAAATAATACCAAAGACGAAAAGCATAATGAGCCAGTCGATGACACACCAGTAAAAATTATGCATGACTCAAAATGGAATAATGATTATTCTACTGATAACGAACTAAGAGAAGACAATAACTACAATATCGAGAGAGAAAATGTTGAACTATTTTATGGAACGGATTCAAAATGGCAAAAGTTGATCACTTATATTAATAAAGTATCATAATATATTTTTATATTAATATTCTACATAGCATTATTTCATTAAAAATATATTGTGCATTACATTGTTATGTGTTCATTATTTTTAGAGTAAGCTAGCATATCAAACGTTTAGAATGTCTATTAAAACATTGGAGATGCAAGAAAAGGAATTTGCATACATCTATTGTGAGACATTTGGGATAACATTGACAAAATCTAGGTATAAGAATGAATAAATTCTTTATTAACATCAGTTTTTGGATATGTCATTATGAAAACATTGTATGTAAGTAGGTAACAAACTCTTTCTTGAATTCACCTCTTGGATAGACAATAAAGAAATTTAATTCAGGAAATTATGAATTTTTTTTTAAAAATTCTTTATTAGCATTCTTTATCGATTGAATTCGCTTCCATCAACATCCTTTTGTCAGATACATCGAATAAAATTGACAAAATGTAAATATAAGGGTGAATAAATACTTTATCAACATCCTTTATCGGATATTTCGGATAAAATTGACAAAATCTAAGTATCAGAGTGATTAAAATCTAAGTATCAGAGTGATTAAATTCGATATAAACATCCCTTTCTTGGATACATGGGATAAAATTGACAAAATCTAAGTATCAGAGTGACTAAATTCTATATCAACATCCTTTTCTCGGATACATAGGATAAAATTGACAGAATCTAAGTGTCAGAGTGAATAAATTTTTTTATCAACATCCTTTGTAAGATACATCAAATAGAATTGACGAAATCTAAATTTCAGAATGAATAAATTCATTATCAATATCCTTTGTTGGATATGTCGGATAAAATTGACAAAATCTAAGTAACAGAGTGAATAATTTTTTTATCAACATGCTTTGCCAGATACATCGAATAAAATTGATAGAATATAAGTGTCAGAATTAATAAATTTTTTTTATCAACATTCTTTTGTCAGATATATAAAATAAAATTGACAAAAATCTATATTTCAGAATGAATAAATGCTATAACAACATCCTTTATCGGATATGTCGGAAAAAATTACAAAATCTAAGTATCTGAGTGACTAAATTATATATCAACATGCTTTTCTCGGATACATATGATAAAATTGACAAATTCTAAGTGTTAGAGTGAATAAAATTTTTTTATCAACATCCTTTTGCAGATACATCAGATAGAATTGACAAAATCTAAATTTCAGAATAAATAAATTCATTATCAACATCCTTTGTCGGAAATTTCGGATAAAATTGATAAAATATAAGAATCAGAGTGAATAATTTTTTTTTAACAACATCCTTTGCCAGTTACATCGAATAAAATTGATAGAATATAAGTGTCGGAGTGAATAAATTTTTTTTATCAAAATCCTTTGTCAGATACATCAGATAAAATTGATAGAATATAAGTGTCAGAATAAATAAATTTTTTTAATCAACATCCTTTGTCAGATACATCAAATAAAATTGACAAAATCTAAATTTCAGAATGAATAAATGCTTTAACAACATCCTTTATCGGATATTTACACTCAGATACATCCTTTTCTTGGATACATAGGATAAAATTGACAAATTCTAAGTGTTAGATAATAGTAAGTATTAGAGTGACTAAATTCTATATCAACATGCTTTTCTCGGATACAAAGGATAAAATTGACAAATTCTAAGTGTTAGAGTGAATAAAATTTTTTTATCAAAATCCTTTTGCAGATACATCAGATAGAATTGACAAAATCTAAATTTCAGAATAAATAAATTCATTATCAACATCCTTTGTCGGAAATGTCGGATAAAATTGATAAAATATAAGAATCAGAGTGAATAATTTTTTTTAACAACATCCTTTGCCAGTTACATCGAATAAAATTGATAGAATATAAGTGTCAGAATGAATAAATTTTTTTTATCAACATCCTTTGTCAGATGCATCAAATAAAATTGACAAAATCTAAATTTCAAAATGAATAAATGCTTTAACAACATCCTTTATCGGATATGTCGGATAAAATTGACAAAGTTTAAGTATCAGAGTGACTAAATTCTATATCAACATCCTTTTCTCGGATACATAGGATAACATTGACAGAATCTAAGTGTCAGAGTGAATAAATTTTTTTCGGATAAATAAAATTCTTCATTATAATGAATAAATTTTTTTTATCAACTTCCTTTGTCAGATACATCAAATAAAATTGACAGAATATAAGTGTCAGAATGAATAATTTTTTTATCAACATCCTTTGTCAGATACATCAAATAAAATTGACATAATCTAAATTTCAGAATGAATAAATGCTTTAACAACATCCTTTATCGGATATGTCAGCTAAAATTAACAAAATATAAGTATCAGAGTGACTAAATTCTATATCAACATGCTTTTCTCGGATACATAGGATAAAATTGACAAATTCTAAGTGTTAGAGTGAATAAATTTTTTTATCAAAATCCTTTTGCAGATACATCAGATAGAATTGACAAAATCTAAATTTCAGAATAAATAAATTCATTATCAACATCCTTTGTCGGATATTTCGGATAAAATTGATAAAATATAAGAATCAGAGTGAATAATTTTTTTTTTAACAACATCCTTTGCCAGTTACATCGAATAAAATTGATAGAATATAAGTGTCGGAATGAATAAATTTTTTTTATCAACATCCTTTGTCAGATACATCAAATAAAATTGATAGAATATAAGTGTCAGAATAAATAAATTTTTTTTATCAACATCCTTTGTCAGATACATCAAATAAAATTGACAAAATCTAAATTTCAGAATGAATAAATGCTTTAACAACATCCTTTATCGGATATTTACACTCAGATACATCCTTTTCTCGGATACATAGGATAAAATTGACAAATTCTAAGTGTTAGATAATAGTAAGCATTAGAGTGACTAAATTCTATATCAACATGCTTTTCTCGGATACAAAGGATAAAATTGACAAATTCTAAGTGTTAGAGTGAATAAAATTTTTTTATCAAAATCCTTTTGCAGATACATCAGATAGAATTGACAAAATCTAAATTTCACAAAATCTAGGTATAAGAATGAATAAATTCTTTATTAACATCAGTTGTTGGATATGTCATTATGAAAAATTGTAAGTAAGTAAGTAACAAACTCTTTCTTGAATTCACCTCTTGGATACACAATACAGAAATTTAATTCAGGAAATTATGAAAAAAAAATTGAAAAATTCTTTATTAACATTCTTTATCGATTGAATTTGCTTCCATCAACATCCTTTGTCAGATACATCGAATAAAATTGACAAAATGTAAATATAAGGGTGAATAAATACTTTATCAACATCCTTTATCGGATATTTCGGATAAAATTGACAAAATCTAAGTATCAGAGTGATTAAAATCTAAGTATCAGAGTGATTAAATTCGATATAAACATCCCTTTCTTGGATACATGGGATAAAATTTACTAAATCTAAGTATCAGAGTGACTAAATTCTATATTAACATCCTTTTCTCGGATACATAGGATAAAATTGACAGAATCTAAGTGTCAGAGTGAATAAATTTTTTTATCAACATCCTTTGTAAGATACATCAAATAGAATTGACGAAATCTAAATTTCAGAATGAATAAATTCATTATCAATATCCTTTGTTGGATATGTCGGATAAAATTGACAAAATCTAAGTAACAGAGTGAATATTTTTTTTATCAACATGCTTTGCCAAATACATCGAATAAAATTGATAGAATATAAGTGTCAGAATAAATAAATTTTTTTTATCAACATCCTTTTTTCAGATACATAAAATAAAATTGAAAAAATATAAATTTCAGAATGAATAATTGCTTTAACAACATCCTTTATCGGATATGTCGGATAAAATTGACAAAATATAAGTATCAGAGTGACTAAATTCTATATCAACATCCTTTTCTCAGATTCATAGGATAAAATTGACAAATTCTTAGTGTTAGATTGAATAAATTTTTTATCAAAATCCTTTTGCAGATACATCAGATAGAATTGACAAAATATAAATTTCAGAATAAATAAATTCATTATCAACATCCTTTGTCGGATATGTCGGATAAAATTGATAAAATATAAGTATCAGAGTGAATAATTTTTTTTAACAACATCCTTTGCCAGTTACATCGAATAAAATTGATAGAATATAAGTGTCAGAGTGAATAAATTTTTTTTATCAACATCCTTTGTCAGATACATCAAATAAAATTGATAGAATATAAGTGTCAGAATAAATAAATTTTTTTTATCAACATCCTTTGTCAGATACATCAAATAAAATTGACAAAATCTAAATTTCAGAATGAATAAATGCTTTAACAACATCCTTTATCGGATATTTACACTCAGATACATCCTTTTCTCGGATACATAGGATAAAATTGACAAATTCTAAGTGTTAGATAATAGTAAGTATTAGAGTGACTAAATTCTATATCAACATGCTTTTCTCGGATACAAAGGATAAAATTGACAAATTCTAAGTGTTAGAGTGAATAAATTTTTTTATCAAAATCCTTTTGCAGATACATCAGATAGAATTGACAAAATCTAAATTTCAGAATAAATAAATTCATTATCAACATCCTTTGTCGGAAATGTCGGATAAAATTGATAAAATATAAGAATCAGAGTGAATAATTTTTTTTTTAACAACATCCTTTGCCAGTTACATCGAATAAAATTGATAGAATATAAGTGTCGGAGTGAATAAATTTTTTTTATCAACATCCTTTGTCAGATGCATCAAATAAAATTGACAAAATCTAAATTTCAAAATGAATAAATGCTTTAACAACATCCTTTATCGGATATGTCGGATAAAATTGACAAAGTTTAAGTATCAGAGTGACTAAATTCTATATCAACATCCTTTTCTCGGATACATAGGATAACATTGACAGAATCTAAGTGTCAGAGTGAATAAATTTTTTTTCGGATAAATAAAATTCTTCATTATAATGAATAAATTTTTTTTATCAACTTTCTTTGTCAGATACATCAAATAAAATTGATAGAATATAAGTGTCAGAATAAATAATTTTTTTTAATCAACATCCTTTGTCAGATACATCAAATAAAATTGACAAAATCTAAATTTCAGAATGAATAAATACTTTAACAACATCCTTTATCGGATATGTCAGATAAAATTGACAAAATATAAGTATCAGAGTGACTAAATTCTATATCAACATCCTTTTCTCGGATACATAGGATAAAATTGACAAATTCTAAGTGTTAGAGTGAATAAATTTTTTTTATCAAAATCCTTTTGCAGATACATCAGATAGAATTGACAAAATCTAAATTTCAGAATAAATAAATTCATTATCAACATCCTTTGTCGGAAATTTCGGATAAAATTGATAAAATATAAGTATCAGAGTGAATAATTTTTTTAACAACATCCTTTGCCAGTTACATCGAATAAAATTGATAGAATATAAGTGTCGGAATGAATAAATTTTTTTTATCAACATCCTTTGTCAGATGCATCAAATAAAATTGACAAAATCTAAATTTCAAAATGAATAAATGCTTTAACAACATCCTTTATCGGATATGTCGGATAAAATTGACAAAATTTAAAAATCAGAGTGACTAAATTCTATATCAACATCCTTTTCTCGGATACATAGGATAACATTGACAGAATCTAAGTGTCAGAGTGAATAATTTTTTTTTCGGATAAATAAAATTCTTCATTATAATGAATAAATTTTTTTATCAACTTCCTTTGTCAGATACATCAAATAAAATTGATAGAATATAAGTGTCAGAATAAATAAATTTTTTTAATCAACATCCTTTGTCAGATACATCAAATAAAATTGACAAAATCTAAATTTCAGAATGAATAAATGCTTTAACAACATCCTTTATCGGATATGTCAGATAAAATTGACAAAATATAAGTATCAGAGTGACTAAATTCTATATCAACATGCTTTTCTCGGATACATAGGATAAAATTGACAAATTCTAAGTGTTAGAGTGAATAAATTTTTTTAATCAAAATCCTTTTGCAGATACATCAGATAGAATTGACAAAATCTAAATTTCAGAATAAATAAATTCATTATCAACATCCTTTTTCTGATATGTCGGATAAAATTTATAAAATCTAAGAATCAGAGTTAATAATTTTTTTTTTAACAACATCATTTGCCAGATACATAGAATAAAATTGATAAAATATAAGTGTCAGAATGAATAAATTTTTTTTATCAAAATACACTGTCAGATGCATCAGATAGAATTGACAAAATATAAATTTTAGAATGAATATACCTTTCAACAACATCCTTTATCAGATGTGTTGGATAAAATTGACAAAATTTAAGTAACAGAGTGACTAAATTCTATATCAACATACTTTTCTCGGATACATAGGATAACATTGACAGAATCTAAGTGTCAGAGTGAATAATTTTTTTTTGTCAACATCGTTTGCCAGATACATCAAATAAAATTGACAAAATCTAAATTTCAGAATGAATAAATGATTTAACAACATTCTTTATCGGATATGTCGGATAAAATTGACAAAATCTAAGTATCAGAGTGACTAAAATCTATATCAACATCCTTTTCTCGGATACGTAGGATAAAATTGACAAATTTTAAGTGTTAGAGTGACTAATTTTCTTATCAACATCCTTTGGCAGATACATCGGATAAAATTGACAAAATCTAAATTTCAGAATGAATTAATTCATTATCAACATTCTTTGCCGGATACGTCGGATAAAATTGACAAAATCTAAGTATCAGAGTGAATAATTTTTTTTAACAACATCCTTTGCCAGTTATATCGAATAAACTGGATAGAACATAAGTGTCAGAGTGAATAATTTTTTTTATCAGCATCCTTTGTCAGATACATCAAATAAAATTGACAAAATATAAATATCAGAATGAATAAATGCTTTAACAACATCCTTTATCGGATATGTCGGATAAAATTGACAAAATCTAAGTATCAGAGTGACTAAATTCTATATAAACATCCTTTTCTCGGATACATAGGATAAAATTGACAGAATCTAAGTGTCAGAGTGAATAGATATTTTTTATCAACATCGTTTGCCAGATACATCGGATAAAATCGAAAAATCTAAATTTCAGAATGAATAAATTCTTTAACAACATCCTTTATCGTATATGTCGGATAAAATTGACAAAATCTAAGTATCAGAGTGACTAAATTCTATATCAACATCCTTTTCTCGGATACATAGGATAAAATTGACAAATTCTAAGTGTTAGAGTGAAGACATTTTTTTATCAACATCCTTTGCCAGATACATCGGATAAAATTGACAAAATCTAAGTATCAGAGTGAATAAATTCATTATCAACATCCTTTTCTCGGATACATAGGATAACATTGACAGAATCTAAGTTTCAGAGTGAATAAATTTTTTTTCGGATAAATAAAATTCTTAATTATAATGAATAAATTTTTTTTATCAACTTCCTTTGTCAGATACATCAAATAAAATTGATAGAATATAAGTGTCAGAATAAATAATTTTTTTTAATCAACATCCTTTGTCAGATACATCAAATAAAATTGACAAAATCTAAATTTCAGAATGAATAAATGCTTTAACAACATCCTTTATCGGATATGTCAGATAAAATTGACAAAATATAAGTATCAGAGTGACTAAATTCTATATCAACATGCTTTTCTCGGATACATAGGATAAAATTGACAAATTCTAAGTGTTAGATTGAATAAATTTTTTATCAAAATCCTTTTGCAGATACATCAGATAGAATTGACAAAATCTAAATTTCAGAATAAATAAATTCATTATCAACATCCTTTGTCGGATATGTCGGATAAAATTGATAAAATATAAGTATCAGAGTGAATAATTTTTTTTAACAACATCCTTTGCCAGTTACATCGAATAAAATTGATAGAATATAAGTGTCAGAGTGAATAAATTTTTTTTATCAACATCCTTTGTCAGATACATCAAATAGAATTGACAAAATCTAAATTTCAGAATGAATAAATTCTTTAACAACATCCTCTATCGGATATGTCGGATAAAATTGACAAAATTTAAGTATCAGAGTGACTAAATTCTATATCAACATCCTTTTCTCGGATACATAGGATAACATTGACAGAATCTAAGTGTCAGAGTGAATAATTTTTTTTTGTCAACATCGTTTGCCAGATACATCAAATAAAATTGACAAAATCTAAATTTCAGAATGAATAAATGATTTAACAACATTCTTTATCGGATATGTCGGATAAAATTGACAAAATCTAAGCATCAGAGTGACTAAATTCTATGTCAACATACTTTTCTCGGATACATAGGATAAAATTGACAAATTCTAAGTGTTAGAGCGAATAAATTTTTTTATCAACATCCTTTGGCAGATACATCAGATAAAATTGACAAAATCTAAATTCCAGAATGAATAAATTCATTATCAACATCCTTTGCCGGATATGTCGGATAAAATTGATAAAATATAAGTATCAGAGTGAATAATTTTTTTTAACAACATCCTTTGCCAGTTATATCGAATAAACTGGATAGAACATAAGTGTCAGAGTGAATAATTTTTTTTATCAGCATCCTTTGTCAGATACATCAAATAAAATTGACAAAATATAAATATCAGAATGAATAAATGCTTTAACAACATCCTTTATCGGATATGTCGGATAAAATTGACAAAATTTAAGTATCAGAGTGACTAAATTCTATATAAACATCCTTTTCTCGGATACATAGGATAAAATTGACAGAATCTAAGTGTCAGAGTGAATAGATATTTTTTATCAACATCGTTTGCCAGATACATCGGATAAAATCGAAAAATCTAAATTTCAGAATGAATAAATTCTTTAACAACATCCTTTATCGTATATGTCGGATAAAATTGACAAAATTTAAGTATGAGAGTGACTAAATTCTATATCAACATCCTTTTCTCGGATACATAGGATAAAATTGACAAATTCTAAATGTTGGAGTGAAGACATTTTTTTATCAACATCCTTTGCCAGATACATCGGATAAAATTGACAAAATCTAAGTATCAGAGTGATTAAATTCAGTATCAACATCCTTTGTCAGATATGTCGGATAAAATGGACAAAATCTAAGTATCAGAGTGAATAAATTTTTTTATCAACATCCGTTGTAAGATACATCAAATAAAATTGGCAAAATCTAAATTTTAGAATGAATAAATGCTTTAATAACATCCTTTATCGGATATTTCGGGTAAAATTGACAAAATCTAAGTATCAGAGTGACTAAATTCTTTATCAACATCCTTTTCTCGGATACATAGGATAAAATTGACATAATCTAAGTGTCAGAGTGAATAAATTTTTTTATCAACATCCTTTGTCAGATACATCAAATAGAATTGACGAAATCTAAATTTCAGAATGAATAAATTCATTATCAACATCCTTTGTTGGATATGTCGGATAAAATTGACAAAATCTAAGTAACAGAGTGAATAATTTTTTTATCAACATGCTTTGCCAGATACATCGAATAAAATTGATAGAATATAAGTGTCAGAGTGAATAAATTTTTTTTATCAACATCCTTTGTCAGATACATCTAATAAAATTGACAAAATCTAAAGTTCAGAATGAATAAATGCTTTAACAACATCCTTTATCGGATATGTCGGATAAAATTGACAAAATCTAAGTATCGGAGTGACTAAATTCTATATCAGCATCCTTTTCTCGGATACATAGGATAAAATTGACAAATTCTTACTGTTAGAGTGAATAAATTTTTTTATCAAAATCCTTTTGCAGATACATCAGATAGAATTGACAAAATTTAAATTTCAGAATAAATAAATTCATTATCAACATCCTTTGTCGGATATGTCGGATAAAATTGATAAAATATAAGTATCAGAGTGAATAATTTTTTTAACAACATCCTTTGCCAGTTACATCGAATAAAATTGATAGAATATAAGTGTCAGAGTGAATAAATTTTTTTTATCAACATCCTTTGTCAGATACATCGAATAAAATTGACAGATTCTAAATTTCAGAGTGAGTAAATTTTTTTTATCAACGACCTTCGTAATACGCATAAAGTAAAATTAAAGAAATAGATATTTTAGATGTATAATTGCTTTAAAAACATCCTTTACTGGACATGTCTTATAATTTAATTGTAAGAGAGACTAAATTATATATAAGCATCCTTTTCTCGGATTCAAAGGATAAAATTGACAAATTCTAAGTGTTAGATTGAATAAATTTTTTATCAAAATCCTTTTGCAGATACATCAGATAGAATTGACAAAATCTAAATTTCAGAATAAATAAATTCATTATCAACATCCTTTTTCGGAAATTTCGGATAAAATTTATAAAATATAAGTATCAGAGTGAATAATTTTTTTTTTAACAACATCCTTTGCCAGTTACATCGAATAAAATTGATAGAATATAAGTGTAAGAGTGAATAAATTTTTTTTATCAAAATCCTTTGTCAGATACATCAAATAAAATTGACAAAATCTAAATTTCAGAATGAATAAATGCTTTAACAACATCCTTTATCGGATATGTCGGATAAAATTGACAAAATCTAAGAATCAGAGTGACTAAATTCTATATCAACATCATTTTCTCGGATACATAGGATAAAATTGACAGAATCTAAGTGACAGAGTGAATAATTTTTTTTTTATGAACATCGTTTGCCAGATACATCGGATAAAATTGACAAAATCTAAATTTCAGAATGAATAAATTCATTATCAACATCCTTTGTCGGATATGTCGGAAAAAATTGACAAAATTTACCTATAAGAGTGAATAATTTTTTTTATCAACATCCTTTGCCAGATACATCGAATAAAATTTATAAAATATAAGTGTCAGAGTGAACATAGTTTTTTTTATCAACATCCTTTGTCAGATATATCAAATAAAATTGACAAAATCTAAATTTCAGAATGAATAAATGCTTTAACAACATACTTTATCGGATATATCGGATAAAATTGACAAAATCTAAGTATCAGAGTGACTAAATTCTATATCAACATCCTTTTCTCGGATACATAGGATAAAATTGACAGAATCTAATTGTCAGGGTGAATAAATTCATTATCAACATCCTTTGTCGGATATGTCGGATAAAATTGACAAAATCTAAGTATCAGAGTGAATAAATTCATTATCAACATCCTATGTCAGATATGTCGGATAAAATTGACAAAATCTAAGTATCAGAGTGAATAATTTTCTTATCAGCATTCTTTGCCAGATATATCGAATAAAATTGATAAAATATAAGTGTCAGAGTGAACAAATTTTTTTTTATTAACATTCTTTGTCAGATAAATCGGATAAAATTGACAAAATCTAAGTATCAGAGTGAATAAATTCATTATCAACATCCTTTGTCGGATATGTCGGATAAAATTGACAAAATCTAAGTATCAGAGTGAATAATTTTTTTATCAACATCCTTTGCCAGATACATCGAATAAAATTGATAAAATATAAGTGTCAGAGTGAACATCTATTTTTTATTAACATCCTTTGTCAGATACATCGAATACAAATTGACAAAATCTAAATATCAGAACGAATAAATGGTTTAAAAACATGACAAAGGAAACTCAGAGAGGAGAGAAAGTAGCAAAATGAAAAATAAAATAAAAAAGGGTGAAAAAACGAGGATTTGTCAGCCAGTGGCGAAACCATGAAGATGAAAATATAAGCAAATATTTCGACAAGGACCTCCGCCAAGTCATCCTCAGTGCTAAAAAAAAAAGAAAAAAAAAACGACGAAAATCTAACCTTTCGAAGTTTACCTTACAAAGACAGAACAGACACTGAATAAAAACCACGCATGAATCAATAAAAATGAATTTACCAAGATGATTGGGCAAGGATCTTTTGCCTTGCAATAGTTTTAGCTGGTCTACAATTTCGGTTTTCATTAAATATGCAAACTAGTTCTGTTAAGTTATTTCGGGTGAAATAATTGATTGAGTCCTTCAAGATTAAACTGTCGTAAATTGGGCTTAATGAAATATCTCCAGTATCTCTATTTATTGCTAAATTTTGGTTCTTTTATTTTTTTTTTATCTCAATTACCTCTTTAAAAGTTTGTGGTACGCCATTTACAGTTGATATTAAGGTTGCTTTGTCAAACAGAACTAGATGGGTCGGATTAACGAAAATATGCAAAGCCAAAGCCGAATCAAAGTTGTCATTGTTATTTTTTAATCTCAGGGACTTATCTATTGAAATTTTGTGCTCATGCAAACGTTCACCTAGTTGTTGATGGGTCCTACCAATGTAAAATTTTCCACAAGAACACGGGATTCTGTAGACACCACTACCCAGTACAGGGTCTGTTTTATCCTTTCCTGAGTTGAAAAAGTGTTCAACTTTTTATTCGGTCTTAAAAGAAAGAGAGAAATTATGTTTTTTTTTAAATTTTTCCAAGTTTGTCACCAAATTTCGGGATGTATGGTAAAGCAATGAAAGTTTTTTTCTCAATTGCTGGTGTAACTGAATCAAGGGGGACAAGGTCCCTATTCTGTTCTTTTATCTTTTTTAATCATCTATGTATGTTACTTTCAATGAGCTTGATTGGGTAAACACTGCAGAAAAGAATATCTTTGACATAATTTAAATTAGAATTTATATGATTACGGCAAAAAATTTTTAAAACTCTGTCGACTAAAGAGATTATTACCCCTCTTTTCACAGAAGGAGGGTGATGGGAAGAGAAATGTAGATATCGATCATTATGAGTCGGCTTTCTATATATAGAAAATTCAAGACTAGGATTAGTTTTTATAATCAAAACATCCAAGATAGGCAGCGTACCTGAATCTTCCAGTTCGATTGTAAGTTAGAGAATCAGATCAAAAGGGTTTAAAAGGGCCAAAAAATCACTCCAAGAGTTCTGTTAATGTTCCCGGACATATGGGACTCCATAAACGGAGCAACGCAAGATAGTGTATTCAGTTGAAACTATTTATGTAAAATAATTCAATGAAATTCATGTCAAAAACTGTCGAATAAGGAAGAGAGACACCGCTTTTACATAGAATAATTATGTGAAGAAAATAACTTTATCGAAATTCAAAATACGAGGAGAACTTGTTGCAAAGACGGACAAGGGTCATTATTGTATCAATTTCCAAAGTTTTGTAATCCGACCAAGCTGAATTTTCCTCTAATTTTCTTTGTAAAGCCTGCTCACATTTATGGACATCGCATAAAGTGTACATAGAAACTGCATGAAAACTAGATAAAACCGTATTTGCTGTTGTACTTTGATTTTTTAACTTCTCAACAAGATACATGGAGTTTTTTATATAGGATTTCTGTGTGTTTAAAAGAGGGTTAAAAATGGTGGCTAAAAAGCTTCCTATACCCGTAGCTGGAGAACTATAACATGCTACGATAGGACGTAACGGAATATCTTTCTTATGAATTTTAGGTAGACCATATAATTTTGGGGCTGAACAACCTTTGGGGTAGAATTTTCTGTGCATTTGAGGGGTAATTAGTCTATTGTCTTTTAAAATTCCTAGTTCATTTCTTAACTTCTGTGTGTATTTGTCTGTGGGATCAAATTTTATTTCTTTGGAAATATTTTTATCCATTAAAAGGGTGTTAACTTTCGGAAGCTAAACTTTCGAAAGGTAAACTTCGAAAGGTTAGATTTTCGTTGTTTTTATTTTTATTTTTTGTTTAGCACTGAGGACGACATGGCGGAGGTCCTTGTCGAAATATTTGCTTATATTTTCATCTTCATGGTTTCGCCACTGCCTGACAAATCCTCGTTTTTCCACCCTTTTTTATTTTATTTTTATTTTGCTACTTTCTCTCCTTTCTGAGTTTCCTTTGTCATGTATAGCCAGTGTGGTCTAAGAATGTATTTAACAACATAAGAAGATTTATGCATTCTAGTAATTCCTAGAAGACAAATTAATAGCATAGACCATTAAATATGACAAAACCAATCCGAGCAGCTATTGTGAAGGGTATTGAAAAATGTATGAAGTAGTGATAACAAAAATGAAGAAAAAAATATCCGGTTAAAATACAAACGACAGCGAGAAATAAAATGAGTCACAAAAGTGAAGAACAAAGAAATATACGGTTACAAGACATGTGACCATGAGAAGTAGAACAAATCAACAATGAAAGCAAATAAAGAAATATGAGGTTGAATGATATACCACAGCAAGAAAACAGAAATATACAGTTAGAAGATAAGTGTCAGCGAGAAAACAAGGGACAGCGAAAGTCAGAACGTGTCTAAATATTTTGGAAACTTGGCATCCTAGGTTCTTTCGGCCTGCAAAACCGATCTACATAGATCACGCGTTTGGAGAAAATTTCTTTAGGGATTTAATTTTGGAAAAAAATTCATATGGGCGACGTAATATACATGAGTACATACAATGAGAATATATTAAATCATTCCCCAAACCGCAGGAGCGAGTGTATCGTTTTTATATCTATGAAGTAAACAACAGTACAAAAGGAAAGAAGTTAAGCGTAAAATACCAAGTATAATGAATCTATTTAAAAAAAAGGCGTTTTATTCAGTTTTATAATGCCTAGAGGACACACGAACAACCTGGACCATCACGCGTGACAAGAACTATCCAAGCAGCCAAGGTAAAGAATAATGAAAAAATTTCTAAAGTAATTATAAAAAAAGGAAGAACAAGAGTGCCTTTAAGCTGAAATCAGAATGTAACTGTACAGTGTTTCCAAGCACTGGTGATATAGAAATTTCTCTTAAGGCTTTTGAATTTGCGCGGAAAGAATTAAGACATTTGCATTGATGCAGTTACAAGGAAACAATGTTTGACCCCAAGCAATCTTAAACCAGCTTGTTAGTGCGCCCAGTAGTGGCTCCGAGATCATAGCTTACATGAATGTGTCAAAAAAGCTTATTTTCCAAATAGTATCATAGGTAGCGCAATAACGCTGCCTAAGTACAGAACGGTGTTGGCACATGTATTATCTTATTTTTTTCTTTCCTACCAGGGCACTTTATAACGAAGGATTTGACGTAGAAACTTGGAAAAGGGCTCATTCGATTTAAAATTGGAACGGCTAGGGCGCTTTTAATAGTCGAAAGTGGTTGGAAGGCAACTAACACCCCTACCACGCACACCATTTCCCCAAACACATCCAATCAAAATTTTGAGATTGTCATTTTGTTCAGCGTAGTTGATTTCCAGATAGAAATTATGTTTTTGAGGAGGAAACTCCCCCAAAGCCCACAGGGCAAGGGTTTTAAGTTATGCCCAGGGGGCATATAAAAACGATGTTGGCAAAATGTATTATTTTTTTCCCTTTAGACCAGGGCACTTTGTATCGAAGAAGTTGTCGTAAAAACTTCGAAGAGGGCTCATTCACTTGGAAATTAGAGGGGCCTGTGCCTTTTTTAACAGTCAAAAGTAATCGGAAGGCAACTAATACCCCTTCCACGCCCAACATTTCCCAAAACACATCCAATCAAAATTTCGAGATAGCCTTTTTGTTCAGAAGAGTAGAAATTCTGTTTTTGAGGAGGACACTCCTCCACAGCCCTCAGGGTAAGGGTTGTAAGTTATGCCCTGGGGGCATATAAGGTTTTTTATATAAAGTGTTGTCTTAGAAAATTCAAAAAAGACTCATTCAATTGGAAATTCAAAGGACTAGTGCCCTTTTTAATAGTCGAAAGTGATTGGAGGGCAACTAACCCCCCCCCACCCCCATCCCCTGACACCCATCCTTTCCGTAAACACATCCAATAAAAATTTTGAGATAACCATTTTGTTCAACGTAGATGAAAGTTCTGGAAATCAGATCTTTAAGGATAACAGCCCCTCCCCCCACATTGTTCAGGGCAAGGGTTGAAAGTTATGCCATGGGGCATATAAGGTTTTTATAGAAAGTGTTATCGTAGAAACTTAAAAAGGGCTCATTTGATTGCAAATTGAAATGGCTAGTCCCTTCTTTATTAGTCGAAAGTGAATGGAAGGAAACTAACACCTCTTCCACGCCCACCATTACCCCAAACATATCCAATCAAAATTTTGAGATACCCATTTTGTTCAACGTAGATGAGAGTTCTGAAAATTATACCTTTGAGTAGGACACTCCCCCCACAGTCTTCAGGGCAAGGGTTATAAGTAATGATCCGGGGGCATATAAGGTTTTCATTGAAAGCTTTGTCGTAGAAACTTGAAAAAGGGCTCATTCGATTGGAAATTTAAAGGGATAGTGTCATTTTTAACAGTCGAAAGTGATTGAAAGGCAACTAACCCCTTTCTCACGCCCACCATTCATCCAAACACATCCAATCAAAATTCTGAGATAGCCATTTTGTTCTACGTAGTTGAAAGTTCTGGGAATTAGGTCTTTGAGGATGACAAACCCTCTACCTCAGATCCCTCAGGGCAAGGGTTATATGTTTTGCCCTGGGGCATATAAGGTTTTTATTGAAAGCTTTGTCGTAGAAACTAGAAAAAGGGTGCATTCGACTGAAAATTCAAAGGGTTAGTGTCCTACTTAACAGTCAAAAGTGATTGGAGGGCAACTAACCCCCCTCTCACGCCCACCTTTTCCTAAAACACATCCAATTGAAATTTTTAGATAACCATTTTGTTTAACGTAGATGAAAATTTTGCAAATTAGGTCTTTAAGGATGTCAAATCCCAAATTCCTCAGGGCACGGGTTGTACGTTATGCCCTGGGGAAATAAGAGGCTTTTATAGAAAGCGTTGTCGTAGAGACTTCAAAAAGGGCTCATTCGAATGGAAATTGAAATAACTAGTGCCCTTTTTAATAGTCGAAAGTCATTGGAAGGCAACTAACATCCCTTCCACGCCCACCATTACCCCAAACGTATCCAATTAAATTTTGTAGTAGCCATTTTGTTCAACGTAGTTGAAAATTCTGGAAATTATAGTTTTAAGCCGGACAGTCCCCCCAGAATTTTCAGGACAAGGGTTATAAGTTATGCCCTTGGTGTATATAAGGTTTTCACTGAAAACTTTGTCGTAAAAACTTGAAAAAGGGCTGATTTGACCGAAAATTAAAGTGTTAGTTTCAATTTTATTAGTCAAAAGTGATTGAGGGCAGCTAACCCCCCTCTCACATCCACCATTTATCCAAACACATCCAATAAACATTTTGAGATAGCGATTTTGTTCTTCGTAGTTGAAAGTTCTGGAAATTAGGTCTTTGAGGATGACAATCCTTCCCCCTCAGAGCCTTCAGGGCAAGGGTTGTAAGTTATATCAATATTTTTAGATAGCCATTTTGTTCAACGTAGTTGAATGTTTTGGAAATTAGGTCTTTAAGGATGTCAATTCCCCACAGCCCTCAGGGCAAGGATTTGAAGTTATGCCCTGGGAGCATATAAGGTTTTTATAAAAAGAGTTTTCGTAAAAGCTTCAAAAAGAGCTAATTCGACTGGAATTTGAAATTGCTAGTGCCCTTTTCAATAGTCGAGAGTAATTGGAGGGCAAAGAATTCCCCTCTGACGCCCACCATTTCCCCAAACACATACAATCAAAAATATGAGACAGCCATATTTTTCAACATCGTTGAAAGTTCAGGAAATTATGTCTTTGTGGATGACACCCCCCCCAACAGCCCTCAGGGCAAGGGTTGTAAGTTATATCCTGGGGGCATATGAGGTTCTTATAGAAAGAGTTAGAAACTTCATCGTAGAAACTTCAAAAAGGGCTCATTCGATTTGAAGTACAAAGGGTTAAAGCCCTGTTTAATGGTCAAAAGTAATTGAAGAGCGACTAACCCCCCTCTCACGCCTATCATTTTCCCAAACACATCCAATAAAAATTTTGAGATATTCATTTTGTTTAACGTAGTTGAAAGTTCTGGAAATCAGGTCTTTGAGGATGAAAACCCTCTCCCCCACAGCCCTAAGGACAAAGGTTGTAAGTTATGCCCTAGGGGCATATAAGGCTTTTATAGAAAGATTTGTCGTAAAAACTTCAAAAGGGCTCATTTGATTGGAAAATGAAAGGGCTAGTGCCGATTTTAATATTCGAAAGTGATTGAAGGGTGATAACCCCCGTTTCACACCCACCTTTTTCGAAAACACATCCAATCAAAATTTTGAGATAGTCGTTTTGTTTAACGTAGTTGAAAGTTCTGGAAATTAGGTCTTTGAGGATGACAACCCCCTCACAGCACTCAGGGCAAGGGTTGTAAGTTATGGCCTTGGGCAGATAAGGTGTTTATAGAAAGCGTTGTCGTATAAACTTCAAACAAGGTTTTACCACGCCCCTTTAATTTGATTGTGTTTTGCTGCTTCTATTATTCCCCAAATCAAAACGCTGCACAAAGACAGCGATTCTACCAACAACTGCATATTAGTGCCGACTTTGTCCTATGCAAATTCCCGAACGCCGGTATTTTCTTAGTGGGTGATGCTAATGATCTAAAGTTAAATCCCCTTTGTAGTTCCCTAAACTTAAAACAAATAGTAAAAATACCAACAACAAAAGGAAATTCAACCCTTGATTTGATTTGCACCAATTTGCAGGCTTTCTATGCCCCTCCTGTCCCCTTGCCCCTGTTAGGAGGAAGTTACCATTTTTGTTTATTAACGAAGCCTCTCAATAGCTTTAATCATTATTATTTTTCATGTTACTGAGTTCTCTTATCGCCCAATTTCCAATGATAGCCTTTACACATTTGGATCTTGGATTACCAATGAAAACTGGCTGGCCCTCAAAGGAAAAAATGACATTAATTTTAAAGTCTCTGAATTCCAAAATCTGTTTAAAACAAAATACATAAATTTCTTCCCTGTGAAAAAAGTAAAAACATGTTCTAATGACAAACCATACATTACTAGCCAATTGAAAAAACTAATTAGAATTAAATTGATTCTACTAAAGAGTGGTAAAACATCCGAAGCGAACTCACTGCGTAAACATACAAAAAAAGAAATACGTAAATCTGCTTCTTCATATTACAAATGCAAAGTCCAGGATTTATTTTCTACAAAGCCAAAACAATGGTATAATAGAATAAAAAAATTTGTGGGAAAACACATAATAATATAGATTTCCATTTCCAAGAAGATCCTTCAGTTACAGCCAATGATCTGAACAGGTTTCTTTCTTCCGTAGTTCAGAACCTCCCTCCCCTTTATTTTGACACTCCTTATGATTTGTGCTCTCTCAATTTTCCCGTTATTTCACCCTCGGATGTGGAGGCAAAAATTAAGAACATTAAAAAGTGTAGTACATGTCCATTAGACATTCCGATTGTACTAATTAAAGCCTTTGCCGACAATCTCTCAGAGCCTTTGTCCTTACTTTTTAGTGAAATTACCTCTAGTGGTAAATTTCCAAATTGTTGGAAATTAGGTTTTATTACTCTCGTAAAAAAGAAAGGTAATAATCAAGATTTTGATGGTGTCCGTCCCATTACTCTTACTCCAGTTTTTTCGAAGTTATATGAAAGCTTTTTAGCTGAGTTGTTGAATGTAAAAATAATCCCAAATGTTGACCAAAGACAATTCGGAAACCTACGCTCTACATCTACTACCCATTATCTTGTTCACCCTATGGACAAAATATGTAACACACTCGAAAAACCCAATACCTGGCTCAATGTTATCGCTGTTGACTTGCAAAAAGCTTTTGATTTAATCAACCACAATATACTATTAGAAAAGCTATCTAATGACTTTCAAGTTGAACCTTATTTAATTAGAATAATTGCTTCTTTCCTCTCTAACAGAACGCGAGTCGTGAAATACCTGAATGTATATTCTGATCCCCTCCCAATTTATAATGGTGTGCCCCAAGAAACCCTCTTAGGTCCAATTTTATTTCTTACAATGATAAACAACCTTGGTGTTTATTTCACAGATAGCTGGAAATTCGTTGATGATCTAACTGTCTTAGAGACATGTTCCAAAAATTCCAAAAGCAACGTAATGTACATCTTGGAATCAATATCAGGTGAAGCTCTTACTGATGATATGAAAGTCAACCCTTTAAAGTCAACTGTTCTTACTATTAATTTCCTTAAAACTCCTCCTTCTTTTTCCTGTCCAATCCCCCCTGAAATTTCCGTTACAACTATGAAATTACTGGGCGTTACCATCTCAAGCGACTTAAAATGGGATTGTCATATTAATGACATCTTAAAACATACAAATACCGCATTTTCCCTCCTTAAACTCCTTAAAAAGTTTAAATGCCCTAAATAGCACTGTTTGAGGATTTTCTTGTCATTTGTACGCCCAACCCTTGAGTACGCCTGTCCTGTTTGGCATCCTGTTATTTCCATTGAATTGTCGGACAGAATAGAGGCAGTACAAAAAAGGTGCCTAAGAATTATCTTCAATGAAGGTAAAGTACCTTATATTTCCCTTCTTAGGAGAGCTAATTTTGTCACCCTTAAGGAAAGGAGAGCACAAATTTCCTTGCGCTTTGCTAACAATGCCCTTCATAACCCTCGAACAACTCCCCTTTTCCCCGGAAAATATTCATCCCGTCGACCCCGCCTCCTGCGTTCTGTGTCAACAAAAATCCCCCTTCTCGCCCCAATAAGAGTTTGCACGGAAAGATATAGAAGAACTTTTATCCCTTACATAGTTGACATTTTCAACCACTGAATCTCCGCTGCCCCCCCCCCCTCCCCCTCACTCACTTTTCATCTCATAGTTATTAATTTTAATGCCGATTTTGCAAATTTGGAAGTTTTATAATTATGTTTGTTAGTCACCAACTAACTTATGGTTTTGTTTTAATTCCACTTTATCCCCTTGTTAATTTTACGAGTTTTTTTTGTTTTTTTTTTTGGGGGGGGGGAGGAGGGCCATTTTGCTGACTTGACATTGGCCTTCTAATTTTATGAGTTTACTTTGTACTTTGTTTTTAACGTGTTTACGTATTTGACATTGACCCTTTTATAATTTTCTGTTGCTGTTTGATTGTTTGTTTTTATTGTTCTTTTTTCGCTGTATTTGACGCTAAAGTGCGAATTCGGCCCTTTTGGGCTTGTGATAGCAATTTTTCAGCAATAAATCTTATCTTATCTTACCATTCCCCCAAACACATAAAATAAAAATTTTGAGATAGCCATATTTTTAACGTCTTTGAAAGTTCTTGAAATTATGTTTTTGTGGATGAAACCTCCCCCCCCCAAATCCCTCAGGGCAAGCGTTGTAAGTAATGCCCTGGGGGCATATGAGTTTCTATAGAAAGAACTGTCGTAGAAACTTCAAAAAGGGCTCATTCGATTTGAAATTGGAAGGTGTAAACCCCTTTTTAATTGTTGAAAGTGACAAAATAGCAACTAACCCCCCTGTCACGCCCACCATTTTCCCAAACACATCCAATCAAAATTTTGAGATATTCATTTTGTTCTACGTAGTTGATATTTCTGGACATTAGGTCTTTGAGGATGATAACCTTGTCCCCCCACAACCCTCAGGGGAAAGGTTGTAAGTTATGCCCTGGGGGTATATAAGGTTTTTATAGAAAGCGTTGTCGTAAACACTCAAAAAGGGCTCATTCAATTGGAAATTGAAAGGCCTAGTACCCTTTTTAATTGTCGACAGTGATTGAAAGGCTTAACATTTTTATAGTAAAGATCGATGAGGGTACGATTTATTATTATTTTTTTTTTTTTTTTGTTTAGACCAGGGCATTTCGTATCGAAGGAGTTGTCGTAGGAACTTCAAAAAGGACTCATTCAATGGAAAATAGAAAGGACCAATGCCCTTTTTAATAGTCTAAAGTGATTGGAGAGCAACTAATCCCACTCCCATGCCCACCCTCCCATTTGCCCATCATGTTTAAAAACTAAATTTTACCTTAAGATTAAATCAAAATGCACTGTGTTAATGCTAATTCCCAATAAGGCATCTCAGAAGTATCCCAACAACGACTGAGGGTATTAAGTTCAAACTTTCGGGGCTACTTCTGGTCTTAAAATTTAACCAAATCAAAATAGCGTAAGTGTATGCAAGCTATCAAAGAAAGTAATCAGATTTTTTTCCGAATGGTATCAAGTTTTCTACTTCAGGTCAACTAGAGGAGGTATGAAACTAAATTAACACTACCTATTTCTGTCCTAATTCTTAAAAGGCTCTAGCTTTTTAAAAAGTGCAGATAGATTTTCTCCAGCATATAAATAGAAAGCCAAACTATAAAGTCTTAAAAAAAGAAAGTATTTAAGGTAGTATTTTCTTTTTCCCTGGAATGACTATTATAAATCGAACAAAAATTAATTAAAAATACTTTTTCCACAAAATAAGTTTTTCAAAGAAAAGTAAAGAACTCCATTAAACCAAAAACGAGCAAAAATAAAATAAAATAATCTACCAAGCGTGAAACTACCACAAATAAGCATCAATAAATAAATGAAGCCCAAAACGAACAGAAATTACAATAAATAACCGAGTCAAACTCACTGAAAAAAAACTTTACTGAAAAAATACAAAATAACGTAAATTGTTAGTTTAATATACATATACTGTTATTTAGTAATCAGAATGTTAATATTATTTGATTTATTAAAGTTATGAAAGTAAAAAAAATTATATTTTTTCAGTAAAGTGCAATTTATGTTCTGGCCTTGAGAAGGTATAAGGGTTTTGAGCCCTACTCATGTAAATTTCTGCTCGTTTTGAGTTTGACTTGGTTATTTATTGTAATTTCTGTTCGTTTAGAGTTTCATTTATTTATCGATACTGATTTGTGGTAGTTTTACGCTTGGTAGATTATTTGATTTCTGTTCATTTGGTTTAATGGAGTTCTTTACTTTTCTATGAAAAACTTATTTTGTGCAAAAAGTTTTTTTTAATCAATTTGAAAAAAGAGTGTATGCAATTCTAAGTGTTTAAGCCATGAACATAGTTCCTCGATGTGTTGACAAAAGATGTTTTAAATGTATATTATTGCATTAAAATTTATTATGAGTGAAACATACTAAACTTAGTAAAATGATTATTTTTACGATTTTTAATTATAAAATTAAACTTAGTTGATTTTAAACTTAACTTTAGTAATATAACTAATTTTTAATAAAATGTCATTTAACTTTGCACTAATAAAAATAATTATGTTCAGTGGAAATTGACGAAATCAATTTTAACGAACAAACTTTTATTTTTTAATTAAACGGTTATATTATGTAATCTTTAATAATTGCAATGTATATAAAATAATTTTATTGCCTATCAGATTTAACAAAATAATGGCTGCTTTAAATGAATCCCTGACAAATCTCTGAAACACAGCTTAGCTTTTTACAATCAGGATAGAAGTAAGTGAATAGAGCAGGGTTGTGCTTTATCCTTTTTATGATTCATCTTGAGGAGGATTTAATTTTTCATGGATTATTATGGTTGATCTGAGAGGCAACACTTTAGCTTTTGTGCTTTAGAGGAAAGGCTTCAATGTTTAATTTGTTCACGAGAGGCACTTTATATGGAACAGATGGTCATATAAACCTTGGGGGATGGGATCATTCGATTGAAAATCGGAAGTTCTAGTGCAACTTTTAAGAGACAAAATGAATCAGAGGGCAACTAGCCCTCACCCATTTTTCCCCAAATTACTTTAGACCTTAATTCCTCCAGAGCCAGATGGGGCACATAGGAAAACAACGAAGCCTCGCCAGATGTCTCAGAGCAGAGCAGCAGCTTTGACATCCTCCCACTGTGGTTGTAATTACAGCTTAGTATTCTAAAGGTCTTGATTGTACTGTCGTCGGAGAGTTTGTTTCGGTCATCCTCTTTATCAGGCCACCCTCACGTTGTCACTCGTGGATAGCATTCGGAAGACGGTCTCCTGGCAATCGAAGGACATGAACAAGATTGGTCCATCTTCTCTGTTTCGGGAGACCAGTGACTGGCAGATGACCTGTTTGTCTGCTGACCATTACGTCTGTGACCCTGTCCTGCCACCAAATATTAAGAATTCTTCTGAGGTATATATTTTCAAATCCAAGGATACGTTTTTAAAGCAGGTCATTCAGCCTGAGAGCATTCAATTAAATAAAAGAGAATGGATATGACGTTGCTATTCAATAAACGGAGCTTTAGCCACAAAGACTATTTTTTTTTATTTGCCATACTGGTTTCAGTTTCTTGAATGCCGATGTTGCTTGTCCAATTCTTCTTTTTATCTCGTTGAAAATGCGGCCATCATATTCGATCCAACTTCCAAGATGTTTGAGCTCCTCGACTTGTTCAATTGTTTTCCGTCGCATTTAATGATCAAAGGTGAGTTGGATTCGGCCATGCTCTTCACTTTTCATTTACAAGTAGTCCCATTTTCTCAGCCGTGTCCACTATGGTGTCAAGTAATAGCTACAAACGTTGCTTTCCCTCTTATAGAAGTACTATGTCGTCTCCTAAGTCTAAGTCAGTGAGCTGCTGGACACTGACTTTTACACCAAAGACTGATGCTTGCCGTAGGACACAGTCCATTACTAGGACGAATAGGAACGGGGTTAAATCACATCCTTGTTTCACCCAAGAAAGAATCTTGATAAATCGTGTCTCCCTATTTTCCGTTTGAACACATTATTCGCTCTCTTTGTAGAGGGCCATTATTATTAAGGATAGTTTATTAGGTACTCCGTAAAATTTCAAAATCTTCCATAAGACATCGTGACCAATTGAGTTAGAATATTTTTAAAAATCAATAAAGATTAGATAGAGCTTTCATTCCAGTTTCTTGACTCTTCCATCAAGGTCAAGGTAACAACATGATCTACCAGGCCTGAACCCATTTTGTTCTACCCTTTGACGTGAGCTAAGAGCTGCTCTAAAATGCTGCAATATAATCATGGCCAAGACTTTATTTGGCACTGACGTCAGTTTGATTAAGCTAAGAGCACTCTCCTTTCTTAAACAGTTTTACTAGAATACCCCTAGTCCGATCAAGTGAGACCATACTCATGCTCCAAAATGCTACTCAAAGAGTAGTCCATACATTTAAGAAGGCTCGAAGGAATTTCTTTCGCATCGCTACCGTATCCCATCGACTCTCGATGCACGGCTATTTTTAAGCTTTTAACAGCTTCTTCTACCTCTACTGTTTTAGAAGGATCAGCACTCACGTTAATTCCTAAAAACAGGATATCAGGCAGTGTTTCTTGGTCATAGAGTGGGGGAAAACTAAGTACATTTTCAAAATGGGATGCCCGTCTTATGTTTACTTTCTTGGGATCTGAAATTACGTTCCCGTTTTCATCTTTGAAAAGTGACGAGCGGTTCACTTTTTTTGATAACTATTTTATTGGTTAGTTTGTAGACCATCCAGAAGTCACCTTTCTTCGTAGCCTCTTCGGGAAGCAACGGTTTCTCTTCTATCTGATCCCACTAATCTCCTCTTGTACTGTTTTTGACAGCTTTATCCTCTTCTTTACAGTTAAGCTGCAGGCGGTCTTTATATTCAGGATTTGACGCATTCAAGATACCTCTCTTCGTTTCCTTGCTCTGTTCAATGAATTTCCAGTTTTTGCTGATATCCATTCCCCCTTCTTTCTTTTGTTACATCCAAGACTTGCCTTAAAGTCATCATGGCAGGTATTCTTGATTATCAGCTAGATAAATTATACACCATGATCGTCAGTTTTATCTGTTAGATTTAAGGCCTCAAATCTGTTTTTCAGAGAAATGCTGAAATCCGTGCGTAAGTTTCGGCCTTTTAGTTTGTTTGTGTCAAACTGCCTATGGGTACTGGTCACTTTCTTATTTTCAGCTTTTGAATTAATTTGTATCTCAGCCATCATCAATATATGGTCTAACATCAGCTCTTCGAAAGTACGTACGTCAAATAAGCTGCGTCTCCAAAGGAAGTGGTCGAATTGGTTTTTTATCCGACGATCTGTGAACACCCAGGAGTATCTGTGGATGGACTTATGTTCAAACAATTTGCCACCTATGATCAAATCAATGCTCAGACCGTAGTCTACAAGAATCATTCCGTTCTTGTTGATAACTCTTCCACAACGATGATTGAAGACTATCCACATGATTTTTAAGTAATTTTTTTCTTGAGAAAACCCAATAAATCGATAATTTTAGAAAATCCTGGTCAAAACAGGTTGAGTTGATTTGTAGCGGGATGTCACTCGATTACTCCTCCTCCTGTATTTTTCTCTAGAACTAGAAAAGAACATTCCTTTTATTGATCACAAGTTAGTTTCCTTTTGGCAGTGAAAGAGAAAACAGTAAAAAATAAATGTTATATACATATCAGCCATATATGTATATATTAGACACCTGGTCATTCTGTGAGAATTGTACAATTGTTGAAGAGCATGATAAAAAGTGTAGAGTATTCAATCCATGTAAATTCCATAGAGGTTATGCAGTACGATTTAAAGACTGTAATTCCTGTATTGAAAAGGTTTTTGACTCATACTGGACAATTCCTATACTCAAATTGTCACTATGATAAATGTGATCAGTGGGAGAATACCTCTCCTGGTATTATTGGAAAGAGCCCGAAGCAAGACTTTATTTTATTTCTAAGAGACTGGTATCGTCGTGGTTTTCAATATTTTTCAAAGGAAGAATCAGGTCTACCCTTCAAATGCTGGAATAACAAGAGAAATTGGTATTTAGGTCATCGCTGAGAAAGTAATGACTGCTATGATTATAAGCCTACTGATTTTTATTTGGATGTTAGAGAAAGTGATTCTCCATTTGAAAACACTGTATGTGATATTGCTTCAAATGAACAAATTGAAACACTTGAACTTTACAGAATGACTGAAAAAAGAATTATTGCCTTCACAAAGAAATACAATAAGAATGAAGTTAATTGTACTGTAGAAAGGTGACCCTGACTTTGTATATCAAGATCAATGCACAGTGAATTCATATGATATGCTGCCACTAGATTTTCTCAATAGCTATAGTCCTTATGCCATTAGGTGTTCACATAGAAGAAGAAGAAATCTATAAAAAAGCTATTTTGTGTATATACATTTTTATTCATTAACAAATTTACAAATATTTTAGAACATTTTATTCGTAGGGCAATGAAATCATTACTATAGAGGTATGAAAGTGTATTCTTTACTAGTAGTAGAAAGGCCCTATCGACTCGTTACAGTACACCATATATGGGCATAGAGTCCCTAGGGAGAACACCTGTGATGTCAGTCCGACGGGGCACCATATATGGGCATGGAATCCCCAGGGAGAACACGTTTCCAAGAAATTGATTGCGTAACCTAACCTAACCTCATGAGCTTGTGACGGGGGCACCATATATGGGCATAGACTCCCTAGGGGAAATGGATTTCTGAGAAATTGATTGCGTAATCGAAGGGGAAGTGGATTTCCGAGAACTTGATTGCGTAATCGATTGGGAATTTTATTGATCCGATAACGGGAAACAAATCACGTGTCTCCTTCTAAGCCAATCAGAGGGCTGGTTACATATTAGTGGGAGAGGATTGCAGAGAATATAAGGAAAGGATTTTTGCTATAGTTTTTTATTAGTCTATGAATAGAATTCAAAGGAGTGAGAAGAACAGTTTGACTTTACTCATTTGGATATATATTTGTGATTACGAGTGGAATGTTTACCCTATTAGAAGTTGATAGTGGAGTTGATGGCAATAATACAAGAGCTTCAAACATTGCGGTGGAAATCACGAGAGGATCACGGCTTTGTCTGGAATGGGATGACCTATATGCAAGATATGTGATATCCTTGAGCAAATTTAAAACGGAGGATCAATTATGTTTCACCGCTAAAGTTGATATAGCACACATAAATAGACTTCAACGTGCTTTAATTGTATTGGTGAAACATTGAAGACAATAAACTCTATCGCTAATTGTACATGCCTAGTATTATTGTTTTTGTTGTAATTATTCAATAAAATTTTTTTGAAATCGAAATGGTCCCTTTCTTTTCTGGGTAGGTTAGAAGACTAGGTCCAATAAATCTTGGTCAGTCTCGAGTCAGCAGTAAGAGTCAAAGAATTGAAAAAGATTAAATTTTAGACAGAAACAATTTGATCAAATTTAGTGTTAATGGAAAAACATTTGATTTTGAATGATGATTTTCTTGAGTTATCTCTTCAACGCAGGAAATTCTATCGGGGAAAACTTGACAATATAATGAGGACTGATTCTCCCCCATTGGACTATTGTATGAAACTTTTAAGATGTGACTCAAATGCTTATACTCAATTTATTGATATATTAATTGGAACAAAGCAGAATAATATCGTGGATACACTTTTGAAAACATTGCCAATGGATTCAATGTAGATGGCTCCCCTCCACCATTTGAAAGTGGTGACGTCACAGAGCTACTCCTCTCCCATTCCTCCACTTTGAATTTATCCGTCGGCAGGGACGATCAGTTTTGTTTTAGCTGTGAGAGAGTTGACATCGGAAACCAAAAAATGTTCTATACATGTCCATTATGCATGTACACTCTTGGCACTTGGACTCAATGTGAGAATTGTACAATTATTGATGACTATAGTGAAAAGTGTAAATCATGTAATCCTTGTAAATTACATAGAAGCTATGCAGTACAAATTAAAGGATATAATTCATGTCTTGAAGAGGTGTGTGACTCTCACCCTAGAGGACATCTATGCTCCAATTGTCACTATGATAAATGTGATCAATGGAAGAATACCTACCCTGATATGATTGGAAAGAATCCCAAACGTGATTTTAGTTTATTTCTACGAGATTGGTATTGTCGTGGATTTAAATTATTCTGGGAGGAGGAGCCAGGTCTACAAGTCGACTGTTGGGGTAGCAAGACAATTTGGTTTCTACGTCATCGTTGTGACGACACTGCCTATTATGACTATAAACGAAGTGATTTTTATTTGGCAGTTACCGAATGTGATTCACCATTTGAAAACACTGTATGTGATATTGCTTCAAATAGACAGATTGAAAATCGTGAATTTCACAATATGGGTGGAAATAGTATCATTGACTATACAAAGAGATACGACAAGGGTAAAGTTACATTATACTGTAGAAAATGTGACCCTGACTCTGCAGCCAATCAAGATTAATATACAGTGAATCCAAATAATTTACTAGGATTAGTTGTTCAAGACAGTTTCATATGCATCGAAGAAGAAATCTAAAGTGAAGATTTAAAGATATTGGTGTATATATATATATGCTTTGTGTTGACAAACATATTTATAAACATTTTTTAAGCACTTTCCTCGTACGGTACTGAAATCTATACTGTTTAGGTCTGAGAGGATGTTTTCGACCAGAAAGTCATCCAATCGTAGAATATCACAATAAATGTGGAGAAACTGTTTGCAAGTATAGCCGCGAAATCGGAACACAAAATATAGTAGTGCATGGAAGCCACAGCTTTTAGTCGTTAGATCCTGCACTCTCTTCCAATTTTGAATAATAGTTTTCCCACTGCTCTCAATATAGTTGCTAATGTGGGGTGTGTAAAATGTATAGAGTAGACCAAGAGGATCAAAACATTCAATCGTCTTCATTGTTTGAAAAATGCACAGCCAATGACCCGTCAGCACAGTCGATGGACTGCTATAAACAATAATCAAGGTATTATTGACACTTTGAATTTTTCCAGGAATTTCCGAGGGCAGACAATAGGATTTGTACTTTTGACATGTAGGGATCCATATTAAATACATTGATTATTTGACTGGTGTTCATGGTGCCAAGACTAGTAGAACACTGCCTTCGGGAGTGATTTCCCAATAGGTTTCATATTGATTTAGTGAGATGAGTGCAATACTCTCAGACAATGGGTCAGCAAATGTACACTCTAAACGCACATTGCCCGTACGTACTATACTCATATCCTGCTTACCACACCCATCCAGTACAATGATACCAAGCGTTTTAGCAAAAATATCTTCGGTTATACCCTTTTCAAATAGTTGCGAGTCATGATCTAGGGTTTGCATGGTCAGATCATACAATTTTCTATAGAATTTATCAACGGATAGATTTTAGGGTTAGATACCGTTTACTTTACACACAAGAGATAAAAGTCCAAATTTTTCGAATTTATATGGGCATTCAGTCCATGAACCTATGGCACTGGCGCTTTTTAAAATGCCCAAGCGAGTTTTGACGGAATTTCGCCATGGATAAAGGATGAATCGGGGAAGGTGCGTCACCTCATGGAAATATGACGTTGATTGGTGATTTTATGAGGAACAAGTAGTTTAATATTATTTCCACTGACTCTCAGTTTTTCCACTGCCAAAGCAACAGAACTCATGTTGTTTGCGTACATAAAGTATTGCCGAGGTGAGGGAGAGACTTACATCAGGATTGGCAGCACGTTCTTTGCTTATTATGAAATTGGATGGTGCAAGCATCAGTTTTATATCCACTTTAATATTGGGTGATAGCCATTTGTGTAAATTAAATATTTCATGATACATTTTTCCAACTAGATGTAATTCGGTATTTGTAGCATTTTTAAGTGCATCTGTATTATCAGTATTAGTAATATATTCATATCCATTGGAGGTGCCTCTCAATTCCTTGTATGACTTGGATGTCATCAGCATGAATTGCATATAGCTTGTATAATTTGAGAGATTGTTGCTTGTGCTCACCAGTGTGCCATTGATGTAGACACTGATTTTACGAAATAGATTATGTAATATACAATTTTCATAGAATATTCCATCGGCCCAAATTGGCATTGTATTATTGGATTTTGGGACTTTCATTTGTAAATCTATAAATGTCGAATACATCTCCATAAAGTAGTCTTCATTGAAATAAATTTGAAAGTGGATATTATCGGAGAGGGGTTGTTGAGGATAAAATTGTTAATAGTATCCATGCTTGACACTCACATCAACATTTTCAGCATTGAATAGATTCAATGAGGTGGTGATTGAAGGTTGAGAATCCTTATGCGGTAGGTAGGACATCTTAGGAAAAGAAATCTAGTTTCGAACTAACAATTCTCTTCCTGGGGCTTCTTCTTCTACTAGTGCTTACAGTACTTGTCGGCTTTTTCCTTCTTTTCTTTGACAGTGGTGATGTCTTTCGTTTCCGACCTGAGTAGAGACTCATGAGTGACGCATTGTTTCTCGACCTTTTTAAACCTTTACCATTTTGTTTTAATCTCTCGCCAAGGGTTCGCGCAATGGAACTAAGATTTTCCGAAGCACATTTTTTAAAATCCTTGCCAGAGCCCCAGTCATATAGTGTAGAGGATGCAAAATCAGTCGCAGCCGGTACAAGATATTTTCAAGCCAGTGGTAATGAAGAGCGAAACAGCTTAGCAAACCAACTGCCGAAACCATAGCCAGAAATTGACGAGCGACCTATTTAATAGTCCATTCCATGGCCCAGTTGTCTTGGGCCTAGAGTATGAACATAGCAGTCAATATCAGGACAAGTGAATACCACTTTTCTATTAGACATCTTGTTGTTGTTGAACGATGGGCCGAGAATAGGATGTAATCACAGCCAAACCTTTTGAAATTGCTATGGGATCACCTAATTCAGTTCTTAGTGTTAACTGACAGAGTTCCAAATAGGAAGTGTTTACGTGAACATACTGAAGATGCTTTATATTGTAGTGGTAAATATGTGCTCGTTTGATTTTTCGTTCAAGAACTCGTAGGAGGGAAACTTTTTAGTAACCAACCCGAGATATTTGAACAAATGAAGCGTAGACAAATATAAAAATGTCAGTGGAAAAATGCAGACGGGCTGTTAGCAAGAGTGAAATGAGTGTTCTCGGCACTTTTACCGCTGATTAGATTCGGTTTAAAGCCAAGAACATCCTTTAGATTATCATTTAGAACAACCCTTTCGTTGGCAATGGGTGAACTACTGTAGATGTTGCCCTCCTCCTTTGAATAATTGAATTGAAAAGATCATATCTTACGAGCGGAAATTCTTTTATTAATTTAACGACATAAATCATTCATACAGGTGAGTTCCTCGTAGGGTAATTCAATATATGGATAATTCATCCATTTGATTTTTTGAATTTGTTCTTAATCACTTGAGGGTGGTGGTGGCCAATCATAGGGTCTAATTTTTATATCATATCTACGATCCTTTCTCAGGATGTCATAGGTATTTTTGAAAAACAGTCGACAAGAGACACTTCATACTTTCCGTCAAATTTCATGGTGGGGGGGAGTCCCGTCCAAAAATCATTTGTTCTATTCAAGTCATTGTAGAGAGGATCAGAAACATTGGACATGAAAGTCACATAGAAATAATTGGCCATTTTTAATATCTTCAGCACTGACCCAAAAATCAAAATCTGAGTTGTATCCTAGCCAGCGAACAAGAAACTGTCTCTTGCCCCTACGAGTACGACTCTTTAATATCTTTTAAATTTGATAAATTTCACTAGTGTTTCTAACTTTTTTAAGTTCATATTCATAAAAACCGCCGAGAATCTCATCATCTTTCGTGTCTCGCAGTCGATATGTCGTGGGTTCGGTATCCAGAATTTTGTACACTTTAAAAAGTTCGGTGCTCCATAAATAATTCACCTTTTCAAAAATATTGGTGGTTCTATTAATTCGAACAGTATCACCAACATTGAGCTTCTTCTTCACATTTTTTTTTCTTTTTCACCATCAGAGTATCGCTTTAGAAAAGCATCAAATGTATTTTCACTTTAATGAACTTTCTGAAAGTTCGAGTTGGATAGGGGTCGATCATGTCGATCGTTATATATCTGCATGATTATATCTAAATCATAAAGAATAGCAGATGTATTTTTTAGTGTATTTTTGTATTTTTCAGAATATCTTGAAATTAATAAAACAATCGTTCTCATTTATCGTTCAGCCAATGCAGCCTTTATCGGGCTGTGACTATGATAAAGTGTTGTATTATTTTTCAATAGAACCTTTTGCACATGGGGATTAACAAATTCACTACCACGATCCGATTAAATTTTTCTTTAGCAATCCTGTTCAAGAATACTTTCAATGGCCTGAGCAACTTCAACACCTCTCTTTGACCGTAATGGAATGGTATAGGCATAGCGACTAAAGACACTGATTGCAATAGAGAATATATTTGTAGGGTGCATTGTGACGCCTTTGAATTGCGTCTAAAGTTAAAAGATCCGTTTGCATTATATGCAGAGGGAAAAGGGCTTTAGTTTGTCGATATTGTTTGCCAAGAAGCCTGTGATTCCGATGCAGTTTGTAACTCGGTTCATTCTGTAGATACTGTTTGCTTTTTTTTAATGTGCTGTCAGAGACAACCTTAGAAAGCGTTTTGGGAGAACTTAAACTTCCCGCTTCACCCATATTTTCATAGACATGTTTCAGAACCTCATCCATTTTGAATGCAAACACGTAGTGTAATGTCCACTCCCCTTTTGCACACTGGAGGGTGAATCAATTCGTCTTCGCTTTTGACTAGCAGCCACAGGTGTTATAAAATCATTGCTGCTGCTGCTGCTAGTATTTTCAAATATTGAATCTTTTTTTTAAATGGTGTTGGCGTTGTGGAAGGACTATATTCTCTTAGTTTCTTTAGAATTTGATAATTGCCAATAAGACTTTTGGGAAAGTTTGATACACTTAGAAAGGTGTATAGATTATTGTCAAATGATAAAAGTCCTTTACGATTCGTCACCATATCACAAATTAAATCAACTAGATTATAACTCTTTCCCTGAATTATAATTCGTTTCCCTGAGCTGTCGACTTGAATTTGATGATCATCACCAGTTTCCAACATGAGATATGATAATACTCTTTTACTATGTTCTCGATAGGTCACTGGCAATAGGTTTCCAATTTTCGATACAATTGAATTCAATTCCTTCTCCTTTGATTGCACTGCAGAATCTTGAGGAGATGTTTCCCGTTTGAAGGGATCGGTAACAGTGGCGGGTCTCTCACGATATGGTCTATGTTTGTCCACAAATCGCAATGCATCTTGAAGTAAAAGCAGTTTTTTGTCATCGGCAATATTCTCATCATTAATGAATTTGCTTAGATTGTCTTCAAAATGTTCGATGGGTGAGAGGACAAGTTCAAATGGTGTCAATTTATAGGGTTTAGCCATTCTCTAGAGAAAACTGTTTACAAGTCCTGCAATTATTGGCAGTAAAAGTGTAGAAAAGCTACCACCCGCTTGAAGGAGACGTTTTCTTTTAAAAATTTTTCCCTTGTTTTTACAAGCCAAGGCGCGTACAGTGGAACGATGTTGCTTTGTCTGTTGTCTAACACCTTCTGGCAGTTCAACATTGCCCTCAGTTACATTTAAGCAACGTTCAGCTATTAGATTAAGGAAATCATTGTCAACACCTTGTTTGAGTTTGGCCTTTCTGAGTGGAGGTTTATAAGTACCTAAAACAGAAAATAAATGTCGTTATTCGTGTAGCGTCTTCAGTGTCATAATGACAACGAATAGCCTTTTCTACTGTTCACCAGAAGATATACTGTATTTTTTTTGTTGAAAATGTCGGTGACTACATGTAGATCCTCGGGCATGCTCTGATTAAGATCCAGCAAAATGTAACCGTAGGGCTTATTAGTCGCCTGAGTGTACCTGACAGCAGAAATTTAGGGGCGCCGGGGTATATCTGTTTATTGAGAGTTATTAGTGAGCTAGAATCACGAACAACTCGGTAGATAATATAGATGGTGCAATTCAATGCAAGGGTTCGCATACATTTGCTCTGATGAAACAGATTGTGTAGAACTAGGGTTATGAAAATCTGTTCATGGTGGGAGCGAACGATGAACAGTTGTAGCATTTCCTGTGAGAACTGTTCAATGGATTCAGCCAAATCATCAATAATCAGCCACGAGTTCGGTTCAATACTATTGAAAACATCAAGTCCCCGTATGAATTGTATTGGTATGGCTGTGGCAATAGCTTTTATTTGATCGTAGGAACCCTGTCAATAACTATAGCAATAATAAATTTTCTTTGGTTTTTCCAAAAACATTTTCTGACAATTTTGAATTATTTGAGCTAAAAGTGTTGTTTTCCCTGACATCAAAGGACCACACAGATAGAATCTGAAGGGCCTCTTAAATTGATACATGCTACTGCTGCTGTTGTTGGTAATAGATGGACTACAAATAACTGTAGATCATACGTTTACATTAAATAAGTAGTAGTAATTTCCCACTTGATCTATCTAGTACGTTGTTAAAAAGAACAACAAAAACAATATTTTATGGTCATTTATTCTACATGAAAACTCTATTTGTTCAACATGAACAACAACATAAGAATGACACTTGTTCAACAAGAACTTGACAAAAACAATATTTCATGATCATTTATTCAACATGAAAACTCTATTTGTTCAACATGAACAACAACATAAAAATGACACTTTATGCACAACATTTATTAAAAAAACACTTTTTTTCAAACATGAACATGAACAGCAGGAACAACAACAACACTTATTGTCTTAAAAAAACACTGTTTGTCCAGCATCACATTTATGTACATTAGCAAACACACACACACTATTTGTAAATCACTTGAAAACAACAAAAAAAACACATGGAAAAACACATAAAAAAATAGCACAGTTGAACATTATGAATTTAAAAGGGGGACCCCCCCCCCCTCCAGGGCTGCGGAGCCGAAGGCCGGCCACGCTTGGGACCCCCACCCCCCGGGAGCCGCAGGGCCAAAGGCTGGCCGCGGGCGGGACCCCCCCCCCCCCGGGATCCGCGGTGGAAAAAACTTTATACAATAGTTGTCGTCACTGCAGGTTAGGTTGGGTCAGTTGTGGTTAGGTTGGTTAGGTTAGTGAATTTATGAAAGGGTTGGGTTAGTTAATTTATAAAAGGTTGGTGGTTAGTGGTTGGGTTAGAGTCAGTGATTCAGGTTAATTTATCCAGACAAATTTGATTGCGATAATCTATGCATTCAACTCGGTCTGAAATACGGTAGTGGCCATATGGCAGTACACTTAAACCATTCTCGAGCACGAAGACTTTGTCAAATATACAGGACATTGCATTTTTTTTCCACTCTTTCAGTATAATTTTTATACTGTAGAGAGCGAATTGCAAGCACTTGTGCTCTCGGCACTAGGCTACATTCTACAAGATCTCTGTACACGCTCATGTTAAAATTGTTCTTTACAGAATGTGCACATACCCCTTTAAACGCCTGCTTTATATCTCCAGTATAATTTTCTACGGATTAAACTTTAGGCCCCGGGAACACCCCCCTGAATGTCAAATCCCTTCTTGTCACGTATTTTAACATAAGTGGTTGGTTTGGGGGCTTCACGTTTTAATAAATGGTGGTGATGGGATGGAATAGAATTGTTGAAATCCACCCCCAAGCTGATGTGAACCCTATTTTCTAAATCTCCCAATAAATCCTCGTTTTTTACTTTTAACAGCAGAGAATCTGTATCCCCATAGTAAACTTGAACCTCCCCCTCCCTGAGCCATTGCACCTTGCACACATTGTAAAAAACGACAACATGAGCTTTTTGGAAATTTCAAGTACTGAACTACCTCCTGCTATATTCTTGTTCAGTACCACATTTCGCTTTTTCCTGTGTAGAAGAACCATGCCAGCCTCTTTGCTCGTTAACGTTGTAAAATTGGAGTCTGCAATAATTCGTGCACACTCTAGAGGATCAGTCACAACGTCGCAGCGAGATCTGTTGCGTACACTTTCACACATTTTGCCAAACGCTGAATTTAGAATGAGTTTGTACATTTCCTTCTCTACTTTGGAGTTTGCCCTAGAGCGTTTATCAACAAAAGTGTCGATAAACGTCTTTAAGTATGGTTTCTGATTGAATTGCAGGACCCAATGTATTTTGGTGATCTTGAAACCATTGTTCACCATCAAGTGCAAAAGCACATGATGAACAACGATATTCTCCTTAGGGTTCAAATCTGCAATCATTTTTTGCTTAGAGGGGGTCCAGTGCATCCCCATATCCTCAACCAATGATCAATTGTAGGGGCTCAGTGAGTCCCTTCTCACTGTTCGATAGATACAGGGAAAAACAAAATATCTGACTGAATCGTGAAGCGCCAGTGGAATATGCCCGTCAATTTCAAAGAACCATCCTTGTGGCCCATAGTCCTCGACGGTGGTAATGTCGGGGAACTCACAAGGATTCTCAAGCCATTGATAGTTCCCACACGGCAAAGAGTAGTGAGACATTGCCGAGGGGTACAATGAGTTCATGTCCAAGAACACTGCATTTGACTTTGCAGCGGTGCTGTTTTGTCCGCTCGGATCGGTTGACAAGACGCGATCCCCATGAAAAACATGCCCTCCCCTCATTAAATACTCTACAAAAAGGTGTTGATCTACATCGGTGATTAGGCCTATTTCCTCCCTACTAATTTTTAAAAGCAAGTCCATTACTAAATGTGGTGTGGAAAAATAATATCCTGTATCTAGTCCGAACTCTGAATAGATTTGGTCTGTGTTCTTACAGACTATGTCTAACAGAGTTAAAACGTCACTGGCCAAGTACAGTCTACAATAATCCCACCCGTTTCTACACGTCCCCTTAGTCCGCACCTTCTTGGCAAACACAAACTCCTCGGCTTTGCATTAACTGTTGGTAAGTGACTTCTACAAATCATCAATTAAAGGTAGTTTTACCTCACTTAAGCTAACGCCAAAACAGTAATAGTCGTATGCATATACACCTTTGCAGGTCAATAGGTCATACATTTCACTGTCTGGAAAGTGCTGTCTAAGCAAAGGAAAACTATCTAAATTGACGCTTTTCTGCACTTGAATCAATTGACTCAATGCCTTGGGAAAAAAACTAAAAGAATCTAAAAACCTGATTTTATTCCAACACGTATGCCAATTATTTACTACCTTCCATTTCAGCTCGAGAAGCAACAACTTCTCAGCCGCTTTGGGAATAATGTTATAGGTAAAGAATTTATTTACCCATGGACTGTCTACTCCCCTTCCCCTCCGTGCATACGTGGCGCTGTCGGTAAAATAAAATTTTAAATCATAATTTGCGTTGTGGATAAAAACTGGGATAAAAAACTGCTGGCTAACGTTTATATTAAACGATTGATTCGCAACCCCGCTAAAATTACTCGCCCCAGACGATCGTTCCTGCCCCAAGTGATTATGGTCTCTGACTTTTCTCTTCCCTTCTCTAGTCCCTTTAGTCTCCTTTTCCCCCTCTACAGACTCCCCCGTACAAACCCAGCAGATTTTTTGATTTTTAATCGCGAGACGATCCTCTGCAGACAACACCATAGGATAATGCGTATTTCTCAAACGAGAAATAGCGCCATTAGTTGTGCCAATTAATTTATTTAGTGCCTTTATCATGCACTCTCCCTTGTCCAGTGATTCAACTATTTCTAACAACTGCGTGGTGTTAAAACTGTATCTTTGGGCACGTGCATAAGATAATGTAATAGATCGGTGTTCATTGATTCGGTTTGGAAATCAAGGATCGTTCACTTCCTCCAGCTTAGCCTCAAAGTCCAAATACACTTTGTTGCACTGGAGAAGGGTGTTTTGAAAATTTTTAAAACGTAAAATGGCCCTATCCCCTGAAACCGTTTCCCCTGACTGGTAGCCATGCCGTCTACAATACTTCATATGATTCCGTAGTTTTATATCGCTACGGAATTGTGACAGGCATGTCGGACAATAGAAACGTACCCCTGTTTTCTTACCCTCCCCCAGATCTCTACTGATGTCTGTGATTGGGTTAAAATGGCCAATTGAATTGGCTAGGTCACTAGATGGTGGTGTGTACAACAACCAAACCCAGTGTTTGACCAATTCAATCAACGGACCCCTAACTGGCAACACCATCCCCTTCTTTTTTGAATGAACCCCATCTTCAAATTCAGTTTCATACTGAGCCAGAGTAACGCCGATATGTAAATGGGCATTAGCCCTTTCAAAAATTTCAATGGATCTTAGTTTTACTAGGTATTTCGCTTCTAAACAAGTGAAATATACAATGGGAAAATCTGTTCCCTCCTTTCCATGTACAGCCCAATCATCTAAATTCGTCTTGGTAGCGTCACGTGCTATAGGCTCGAATGCTGATATGAGGAAAGCATACTAGAAATATTTTTGATCTGTTTCAAAACAGATCCGCTGGACACCTTGACATCCTTCTAGATCAGAATTATATTTTAATTCAATTTGTCTTGGCCCACTCCCCCCTCTTAAAATAAAATCTTTCTTAAATTTACAAGTATTAACGCTTGAATTTTCGACGTAGAGAACTACCGACCGGCTCCCATTTTAGTTATAATTCTCAAGATGTGTAATAACATGACCGATCTACTCGGAAAACTGACCCTCAAAAGACTCAAAATTTGGATAAATCACACGCATCTCGGTATGTACATAATGTTGGTAAACGTCTCTTTTCCCCTCATTTAAATAAAACACCTTTAAAACAATAGAATCCTTAATTGAATCCCTCCCCCCTCCCCATAACTGAATTTGGTTCTCCAGCAGTGCACGAATTCTATCTACATACTCATGCACAATTTCTACGGGGTCAAAGACAAAATTACCACACAAAAGCGAATTAAAAGGGTCACCAAAAGTTGCAATGTAGACAACTATTGTATTTAAAATTGTATTTGATAGTTGAAATTCGGGGAATGTCTTAAACTGAATATTACCCCCCTCCTCCCCCTCCCCCTCTTGTATATTATCGACATCCCCTCCCGCACATTGTTCAATATTAGGGCTATGGGAAGTCACTTCATTCGATTGAAGTGAAAGTAGGTTATCGGGGGCTAGAGGAGGATTCCCTGTTAATTCCCGGGTAAAATAATCTAAAAGCTGCAAGGTGTTTGGACTCAGCAAAGGTAAGTCCCCCTGCCCAACTGTTCTATTATCAAAATTTAAAAGAAAATCACTTAAAAAGTCATCAATGTTGTCTGGAATAAATTCTAGAGAATTACCATTCCAAGTTGAATTGTTTGAGGGTCCCATTGGCACGTCCTCTCCTTCTCCAGCTGACGAGCAGGGGGGAGATGGCGAATAAGGAACCAGGACGGCCTATAAATGAAAAATAGCTTATATTCAAAGTGTCTAAATCACCCCTACTGTTTTTAAAAAATTAGATTATTATTTACATGTGCTTAGCAGTAGCATTTGGTTTACTCCATATATCCTGAAAGTTCCAGCTAAATACAATCTAAAACATTACATAGTAGGTTTTGATTTTTTTCAAACAACCCCCCTCCAGTTCCACTATTTAATGCCCCCCACCGACCCACCACAGCGGGCCCCGCAGCATGAAAAATAGCTTATTTTCAAAGTGTCTAAATCACCCCTACTGTTTTTAAAAAATTGGATTATTATTTACATGTGCTTAGCAGTAGCATTTGGTTTACTCCATATATTCTGAAAGTTCCAGCTAAATACAATATAAAACATTACATAGTAGGTTTTGATTTTGTTCAAACAAGAAAAATAGCATTCTGCTTTGACTTAAAAGAATCTAGTCAATCTATGATCAGTAATTGACAACACTAGAATTTAACAAAAATATTATTAAAAGATAGTGAAGAGATAGCAACAGTTTATGGCCTACAGTGGGCCAGAGAAAATAGGAAAGATTAGAAAAAAGAGTGGTTTTCTTTGACAAGCAAGCAAAAAAATTACATTATATTTAGATATCTCTGAGGTAGGAGGGTGTTCAGAGAAATTTAAAACAATGGTTGGGGCGGGGGTGGGGTAATATTTTAATATCTCAGACACACACACACACACACAAACGCGCTTTTACAGCGCGATGAAAAATGAGTTTGTTGTTTTTCGCATATTTCTATAAGTTAGGTAAAAAAAATGCTCACATTTTTATATCCCGGCTGTAGTTGAGTGTCTGAAGCCGCTGGCGAAGCATGTTGGAGGGCAACCTCCTGACCTTGTGTAGGTGGAATAACAATGTCATGGGCTTGAGGGGTTGGTGCACTGGGGGTTTCCATCATGTGTGCAGCCACCCACTCTCTCTTTAATTTTCTGCCAGGCTGCATTGGAGCCTGTACGGATGGGATTTGGACAGTTAGAGCAGGTCTGGAAGGAGTTGAAGGTGTTGAAGATGTAGCTTGCGCAGGCAGTGTTGATCTTGAATTGTCAACCTCCCTTGCCCTCTTAGGTGGAGGGGGGCAATACATTCTTCATAATTGTCGTTAAAAGAAGAGAAAAAAGTTAGTATTGAAATAATTTTCCCCTTTTTCACAGAATAAAAAAAATTAGTACCCCCCTAGCCATAATTTTGTCTAGAAAGCATTTATCACAAAGAAGTCCCCCTCCTCAGCATTTTCAGTAAAGAAAAAGGTAAAATTTACGAAAAATGCACCTACTTTTACCTTGTTGAGAATTTTTTTTTAATGTTTCCCATCTATAGGCTTTTAAAATAGAAAAAATTGTTAACCCAGCAGCTTATAGGCCTAAATTACGATCTTAGATGTAAATGGTATTCAATTTACACATTATAAAGCTATATTTTTCATAGAAACCCCCGGCCCTCTTACTGCCCTAACGCGAAGAAACAGTTTTGTTTTTTCACTTTACAATGATGGCGATAGAATTGAGGCATTGTTCTCCCCCCCACTTTTTACATAATATCCAAAAAATATTGCTAGACCTTAATTTGGAAATAACTTGTTGCACTCTTATATAGAATATAGAATTCCAATGTCCTAAATATCTATATTAATTTTGCAGACAATTTTGTTCTCAGCTATATCAGACAACACAGAATTATGCAAAAGCATTGAAATCTAGATTGGCTAAACCGCTAATGTAAACAAACAGGAAAAAGATGACAAACTAATTATAACCTCGCGGTGACCTTATGTCAAAACAGAGCGGCTTAATGCCTAAGAGTTGACGGATGTTGTCTGTCGCTTTTAGCTAGAAATAGAGAAAGCATGAATTTTATCGAAAAAAGAGAATTATTTCTATTGCGAGAATTAAAGTCATAAACATGGGAGGGGTTTTGAGGGGGGTTCGGTTTAGGTAGTAAAAAGAACATATTTTACGTTTTCTAGCGAGTATAAAGACAGCATAGTGGAGTTTTTATTAGAGTGGGAGGGGGGGATTTACCTGAATATACTTTTAAAAATAATATATATTATTAATATATATTAATAACATATATATATATTATTAATATATATATATATTAATATATATATTTATATTATTAATATATTATTAATATATAATATATATTAAGGAAAATAATTTTATTTTGAAAATAAAAATGAAAATGTACTAAAGCAGAACTCACATTGTAAATTGAGGTTGTCAAGGCTTCTACCTCATCAATAATATCCATTGTTGTATCCATTGTGTCACAATACTTTCTAATAATTTAATCACAATGCATGTCCGTTATATATGAAATCTCAAGGGCGAATTGCGATGTAATGGGGGAAACCATATGTAAGTGACCCTCTGATTGGCTTAGAATGAGATGTAATCTACTCTCTGAT
Source organism: Artemia sp. Qi Xiang Cuo (assembly GCF_049724085.1). Classification (NCBI taxonomy): domain Eukaryota; kingdom Metazoa; phylum Arthropoda; class Branchiopoda; order Anostraca; family Artemiidae; genus Artemia; species Artemia sp. Qi Xiang Cuo. The sequence goes on from NC_142799.1 coordinate 4,056,776, forward strand.
TGGTTTAGAAGGAGACACGTAATCCTGTTTCCTATTTCTGGATCATAACATTCTCCCTAGCATGCACCTGGACGAACAACAACAACAACAACAACAAATAAATCGACCTTGGAAATTTAGTTCCCCTAGATCAATACATTCCCCTAGCGATTATGTAAATCATCCCCAGTGTCATTACACTTGGCCAAGCAACAACAACAAATAAATCGACCTTGACATCATCCATCAGATATTAATAAACCATGAATAAAGGGTGTTCGTTCAGTATTCTATGCCCATATATGGAGCCCCGTCATGCTTCCTAGATCAATAAAATTCCCAATCGATTACGCAATCAAGTTCTCGGAAATCCACTTCCCCTTCGATTACGCAATCATTTTCTCAGAAATACATTTCCCCTAGGGAGTCTATGCCCATATATGGTGCCCCCGTCACGAGCTCATTAGGTTAGGTTAGGTTACGCAATCAATTTCTCGGAAACGTGTTCTCCCTGGGGATTCCATGCCCATATATGGTGCCCCGTCGGACTGACATCACAGGTGTTCTCCCTAGGGACTCTTTACCCATATATGGTGTACTGTCACGAGTCTATAGGGCCTGTCTACTACTATTAAGTCATTCAGGCGAGGGGTGTCTACGTAAATGCTGAGAAATTCATCTTTAATATTGCCCAAGAATAGGTGACGAAATATAATAGTGCATGAAAACTTCATTGTAAGTATAGCCATATAGCCACAACATCAGAAAACGAAATATAATAGTGCATGAGGACCACAGCTTTTAGTCGTTAAATCTTGCGCTCTCTTCTGGTTTTGAATAATAGTTTTCCCACTGTTTTCAATAAACTTGTTGATGTACGGAGTGTAGAATGCGTATGGTAGGCCAAGATGATAAAAATTCTATATTCTTCGCTGCTTGAAAGATGCAATGTTAATGAACCGTCTTTATGTTCGATGGACTGCTATCAACAATGATAAGGGTACTTTTAAAACTTTGAATTTTTTCAAGGATAGCTGATGGTATTCAATGGAATTTGTATTTGGACATGTATGGATCCATACAAAATACGCTGATTATTTGATTTGTGTTCATGGTGTGATGTCTAGCAGAACACTGCCTTTGGGAGTGATTTCCCAGTACGTTTCAAATTGATTTAATGAGATTAATGAAACACTCTAAGCTAAGGGCTCGGCATAGGTGCACTCTAAAATTACACTCCCCTCCTGTATAATACTCATATCCTGATTGCCATAAAAGTCCAATAAAATGATACCATTACTTTTTGCAAACTTTATATCAGTTTCACCATTTTCCAATAGTTGTGAATCTTGATCTAGGGGATGCATTGTCAACTCATACAGTGTCCTGTAGGATTTATCAAAGGATAAATTGTAGAGTGGGATTCCATTTACTTTACACACAAGAGAAGAAAGTCCAAACATTTCAAATTTGTTTGGGGAATTTGTCCACGATCCTATAGCACTAGCACTTTTTGCAAATGCCAATACCAGTTCTGAAGGAATTTAACCATTGATAAAGGTAGAGTCGGTGAAGGTGCGTGAACCAGTTGCAATTGTCACTGATTGGTTATTGTATGAGGTACAAGTAGTTTGACATTATTTCCACTAGCTTTCAGTTTTTCCGCTGCCAAAGCAACAGAACTCATAACCTGTCGCTTTCATACATAAATTATTACCGAGGTGAGATAGATTGTTACATTGGGTGCTGCAGCAAGTACCTCTCGCAAAATGAAATTGGATTTGGCAAGCGTTTATTTTATGTCCACCTTAATATTTGGTGGAAGCCATTGAGTTATGATAAATATCTCATGATTTATTTTCCCAACTAAGTGAAATTGAATAGTTGTCGACTCTCTAAGTTTATTTGAGAGTCAGTGTCTGTTTTATATCCATATCCATTGTCTTAACCCCTCAATTTCTTATATGACTTTGGTGTCATCACCATGAGCTGTACGTAGCTCGTATAATTTTAGAAATTGTTGCTAGTGTTTACCAGTGTTCCATTTATGTAGACACTTATTTGTCAAAAAAATATGCAATACACTATTTTCGTAGGATACTCCAACAGTAAGACTTGGCATTTCATTGTCAGATTTCTTGACAGAAACATGCAAATCTATAAATGTGGAAGAGAAATCCACGAAATAATTTTCATTTGAATAAATTTGAAAATGAAGGTTTTCAGGGAGAGGTTGTTGTGGGTATAATTGTTCCTTATAATCATGTTTTACACTACAATCAAAATTTTGTGCATTTAAAATATTTAAAGACGAACTTATTGATGGATGGGATTCCTTGTGTGGTAGATATACCATTTCGGTCTAGGAGAAGAAATGCTTTTTCAAACAATTTTCTTCCTTGGTTTCTTCTTCTTTGACAAGAGTGATGTCTTTTGTTTGTGACCTGAGTAGAAACTGGTTAGTGATGCAATGTTTCTTGACCTTTTAAAAACTTTTTTGTTTTGTTGAGATTTAAATCGCTTGTCAAAGGATCGTGCAAAGGACCTGTGATTTTCCAAAAAAAACTTTTTTTTAAATCCTTGCCAGAGCCCTAATCTTACAATGTAAAGGATACCAAATTTGCGGCAGCCAGTAAAATATATTTCTTTGCCAAGAGTAGTGCAGATCGAAACCCCTTAGCAAACCAACTGCCAAGACCATAGCCCGAAATTGATGAACGACTTTGCAATAGTCTATTCCATGACCTATTTGTCGTGGCTCAGGAGTAGCAACATAGCAATCAATACTAGGACAAACGAATGCAATTTTTTTATTAGACATATCGCTATTCAATTGGTCGAAAATGACATGTAATAACTTTCAAACCTTTTGCTACTCTAAAATGATAACCTAATTCAGTTTTAATCTTAACTGGCAGAGTTCCAAGAATTTAAAGGGATATGTTGAAAATGCTCTATAGTGTAATGATGAATGTGATCTTGACTGGTTTTTCGTTCAAGACCACGTAGGAGGGGAACGTTGCTATTGCCAACATTCGATGTTTCAACGAATGAAGTGTAAAGAAGAATGCAACTACCCGAGGAGAAGCCAGGTGGATAGTCGGTTAAATGACACGATCCATACCACTGATGGTTCCAGCACTTCTACCATTGACTAAATTTTGTTTATAACCAAGAACATCTCTCAGATTAACATTTAGAATAATCTTCTCATTGTGGATGTGACAACTTATGTAGATCTTGTCCTGTTCGATTGAATAGTTAGATTGAAAGGCACTTTTTTACGAGCGGAAATTCTTCTATTGATAGCATGACACAAATCATTCATACTATCAAATTCTTTTTATAATAATGCGATGAAAGGATATTCACCAGAGTAAATGGTTCTACCCGTTCCCAGTTAAAGAGTAGCCAATTATGGTGTCTAGCTTATATCTCGTATGTACGATCTTTTCTCAGGATATCATGTATTTTTGACAATACAATTGACAAGAGCAACTTCATACTCCCCATGTAATTGGATGGCTGAGAGAATTTTTGCAAAAAGTCACTTGTTTTATTCAAATCATTGTTGAATGGATATGAGACATTGGACATGCATCTCACATATAATTTATTGGGTTTTGTATATATCTTCAAACTGCTATAAAAAGTCAAAATCAGAGTTATATTTTAGTCAACGAACAAGCAACTGTCTCTTGCCCCTGTGTATTCGACTCTTTAATATCTTTTGAATATGATATATTTCACTATTATCTTTGACTTTTGAAGTTCATGGTCACAAAACCGCTGATAATCTCTTCATCTTTGGTGTCCCGCACACGATACGTTACGGGTTTAGTGTCTAGGATTTCTTACATGTTAAAAAATCAGTGGACCATAAGTAACTCCCTTTTTCGAAAACATTAGTAGTTTGATTGATTCGAACACTATCACCAAATTTGAATTTTTTGTTTCTTTTTCTTCAAAACCTTTTCACTGGAATATTGTTTAAGAAAAGTGTCAAGTGTATCGTGATATCCTCGATTAACTTCCTGAGGACTAAAGTTGGAAAGAGATCGATAGGGGCGCTTATTACAATATTTGCATGATTTTATCTAAATCTTGAATAAAAGCAGCAGTATTTTCAATGTGTAATATCTTGAAATTAAAAGTCGAACAGTTTTTATCAATCGTTCGTTCAATGCAGCCTTTTTAGGACTGTAACTACGACAGAGCATTGTATTATATTTCAACAATACCGTCTCTACAAGCAGGTTAGCGAAATCACTAACTTGATCCGTTTGTATTTTTCTATAATAATCTCGGTCAAGAATAACTTTTAGAGCTTTAGCAACTTTATTACCCCTCTTTGTCCGCAATTTAATAGCATATGCATAGCAAATAAGGACACTGATTGCAAGTCAAATATATTTTTAAGGTGTATTGTGACGCCTTTGAATCTCGTTTAGAGTTAAAAGATCTGCTTGTATTATATGTAGTGGTAAAAAGGCTTTATTTTTCAATACTGATTACCACGAGCCCTATGATTCCGATTTAGAGGGTATCTTGGTTCATTTTGTAGAAACTCTCTCGATAGCCCTTTTTGAAGTCCAGTGACTTGAGAAAGAGTAGTTAGGGAAATCAGACTTCTTACTTCACCAATATTTTCATAAACACGTTTCAAAACTTCCAGTGAAACGCAAACACTTAGTGTAGCGTCTCTACTCTTTTGTTTACTAGTGGGTGATGATGATGGTGATGAGTAGATATCAAGACGTCTTTACTTTTGTCTCACCACTGGTGTCATCAAATCATTGTTTCTACAACTACTAGTAGCGGTGGGTGAGCTAGTATTTTCCAAGATTGATTTTAAATCTTGTTCTTCTTTTAGTGTTTAACTGCTGCTATGATCCATTATTCTTTTCACCCTGAGACCATTGTTCACTGGATTCAGCTAAAATATCAGTATTCAACCAAGAGTTTGGTACAATAATGTTGAACACGTCAATTTCTAGTATGAATTTTTGTCTGGTGCAATAGCCTTTATTTTATGATAGGGCTCTTGTCAAAAACTGTAGCAATAGTAGATTTTTCGTGTTTTCTAATCAAATTGATAACAATTTTCAATTATTTTTTGATAAAAGTGTCGTTTTGCCCGACATTGATGGACCACAATGAAACAATCTGAATGGTTTTTGAAATTATACATATTGTTGTCGTCCACGTCTTCAAAAGCTGGAATAAAAATAAATTTAAAGTTTAGTTTTCCAACAAATAAATAATAATAATAATTTACCTATCAGTCCTCTTCCTACTACGATGTTCAAGAACAAAAATTTAGAATAATACATTTTTTTTTGTAATAAATGTTAAAAATTTTTAATCAACACTTTACAAAAATTTCACGGTTTAAATAAAACACTTAGAAAAGGGTTCCTTCCCTCATCCCCAACTCCCCCCCCCCCCCCGAAATAGACAAGGCCATCAATAGCAGTGGCCAGATGAAGGCTGGATCTCTCCACCGGAATGATAGCGGGCGTGAAGATGCAAGTAAATAATTTAGAAAAGAATCTTTGTTTTAAAGATATATAAAATTTTTTCAAAATATAACAACAATAACTTTGCCTTGTGCACATTGAACCTATTGCGAAAAAAATCTTTCCCCCTCCCGTCTGTTACTATTGAATTAAAAGGATTTTCTCGAACCGAGATGTTTTCTATATTGTACGAATACATTTCGATCTGAAGTGAGGTGAAGCTCATGGGGTTGCACCTTCACACCATCCTCAGTAACATAGACTTTATACAACATGGCTGACATGGTATTTTTCTCTACTCTAACTGTGTAGTTTTTTAATTTTAAAGAACGATTTTCCGTTACTTTCAATCTTGGAACAAAACTTATTTCCAGACAGTTTCTATAAACATTCAAATCACAAATTATCTTTCACATAGTGTTTAGGCATCCCCTTTCAGACTTTTTTGATATCTTCATTGTGAGTTTTCACCCAATATACCTTCAGACCTACAGCCACGTCGGATATCAAGTTGGTGAAAATACAGAGAAAATATATACCGTATACGTAGATTATCGTGGTTGCAGGCAATTTATTATTTTCAAGCCAATATATTTTTCTGTTTGTTTAAGCGAAGAGACGGTATGTTTCCTATATAGGGGTAAGCTTCCTAGGTTGATAGCTACCGCTGCAACCTGGATACGAATGACATCATATGATGGAATGAAATTTTTATTACATAACGTCATGTTCAATGCATGACGTCATCATAAAATAAGATAAGATTTATTACAAAAAGCCTGTGGGCCATAGCAACACATAACACAGTCTACAAACAAAGCTCTGGAACAAAATACAACTTTAGATAATAAAAATCAAAAAAGAAAAAAGAACAACAAAACGACAAAAAAGAAACACACCAAAAATCAACATTTTAACCAACAAACACTTTAATGAAAACCAATCGTTTCTTTGAATACATGTTAGATGTTCGCTCCCTCCTTCACGGAAAAAAAAAACTTTTAACACCTCTGCCTTAACTTTTAAGCTGTAAAATGATACTCCAAGCAATTCACGCCGTAGTTCCAATTTGTTACTGCTCTGTGACATCCTCTGACTCCTCCATTCATCATTCCAAAGACATTTTCTGACATTTCTTGTTAAAAATTATACTTTAGTCTGGTGATTCAAGTTTTAAACGAAGAAACTTACACAACTGTTTAATAGCACATGCGTTCCTATCAGCCACCCGCTCAATTAACCAGGATTCACTCCCAAACACTCATCCAAAATATATCACAACTCTAACATCTCTTCACACTAGGATACAAAATGAAATAAGCTCTCATTCAAGAATAACACTTAATACGGTTTAGATTTATCTCTAATATCAGCCCGCAATGTGAAAATGATTGCTAGGGGGTGGTGTTAGCCACATAATGTCACCGTGGCGTGGAATATTTATAGTCTTTGCTCAAAAACGCTGTATTTTTGTTAAGGGTTCTCGGAGATACCTCAACAGTGCCTAAAATTTTACCTCTAATATCAACCCTCACTCTCTGGAATTGCCTGCTAGGACCCATACCTTTCTTCTATTCACGCTTGTTTTTTGTTTTTTTCCATTTTCTGTGTTTTAATAAAGTTGTAAATTTGTTTTCATTAAAAAATTTGTATGTATAAAGCCCTGTGTCTTTTTAGATTCCGTGCATAGGAAGAATCTTCAATACCTTAGCCTTTCCACAATTTAAGCATCTTGTAGTCCCCTTTCACCTTTATTACTAAAAATACATTAAGAAGGTGCCTAGAAATAGTATTTCCCCTCTCCACATAAATTGTCGAAGGAGTATGAAACACGTCATTCTAGCATGCCTGAAGGATCGGAACTCTCCTTGTGTGCAATAGGTAATTTCTAGAACATATTTGGCAGAACAAAATATTGAAAATAGTCTGTTGAACCTGGCGTCTGGGGCGTTGTTCCGTTTGATGTAAATGGTCTTTTGAGTCACAAACGTTTTAACAGGGACAAAAGAACTAAAAAAAACCTTGAAACAAAGAAAAAGAAACGCTTTGAAAGAAAGAAATAAAAACGCGTTGAACGTTTGGACGAAAATAAGATGTGAAAAAGTAATATGTAAAAGTGATTGGTTCAATGTGATTACGTAAGATGCGCGCTGTCACTACACAACACCCACGTGTGCACCGTCATTACATAAGACCCACGTGTAAGCCGTCATTACATAAGACCCAAATGTGGGCAGTCATTTCGCAAAATGTGCACCGTCATTGCGTAATATCTGCAATGCAATTGCATAGGGTGTGTGCCGTCGTTAAATTATTCCCAATAAAGCCATTTATAATTACATCAGCTTTATCAAATCACACACGATTGCATCATCAATATTGCACCTGGTAACGGGAATCCCGGTTGTCATGGGAACCTCCTAGCTGCGTCCTGGAATCCAAGGCGTCTTGGAAATATTGCCAGCTGTTTCACGGAATCCAGGGCGTCATGAAAATCCTCGGACCGCTTGAAACAGGGACCGCTTGTATTCCGGGATGCCTTTAAAATCCTGGGTATTGTGAGAATCTTGCCAGCTGTGTCATGGAAACAGGGCATGCGCTTGAAACAGGGCATGCGGTCGAAATCCTGGGAGGGCTTGCGGTGGAAATCCTATGGTAATCTGAAGGGGACTTGCGGTAAAGTTCAAAAAGTTCAAAAAATTTTCTGTAATAATCAAATATCTTTGAAAGACTTTGCTAAGAAAAACATTTAATTGCATAGAGCTAAAAATGAGTATTGCAAAAATATTTGTATACATTTAACAAGAGAATAAAATAATTCAAAAACTTTGAAAAATAAAACCAAAATTTTGAAGCTTAGTATAAATCATTGTTAGAAGTCAGACATGCTGTAAGAATCAAATATCATAGGCAGCGCGATAGCGCTGCCTAAGTAAAGAACGATGTGGGCACAATGTGTTGTTTTTTTTTGTTTTTTTTCTCCATACCCGGGCACTCGGTATCAAAGGAGTTGTCGTAGAAACTTCGAAAAGGGCTCATTTGATTGAAAATTGGAGTGACTAGTGCCCTTTTTAATAGTAGAAAGTGATTGGAGGGCAATTAGCCCCACCCCCCACGCCCTTCATTCCCCCAAACACATCCAATCAATAATTTGAGATAGCCATTTTGTTCCTATGGTAATTTGAAGGGGGCATGCGGTAAAGTTAAAAAAGCCCCTCTTTCTAGCTTAGTTGAAATTGTTGTTAGAAATCCAACTTTCTGTAATAATCAAATATCTTTGAAAGACTTCGCTAAGAAAAACATTTAATTGCATAGAGCTAAAAATGAGTATTGCAAAAATATTTGTATACATTTAACAAGAGAATAAAATAATTCAAAAATTTTGAAAAATAAAACCAAAATTTTGAAGCTTAGTATAAATCGTTGTTAGAAGTCAGACATGCTGTAAGAATCAAATATCATAGGCAGCGCGATAGCGCTGCATAAGTAGAGAACGATGTGGGCACAATGTGTTGTTTTTTTTTGTTTTTTTTTTCTCCATACCCGGGCACTCCGTATCGAAGGAGTTGTCGTAGAAACTTCGAAAAGGGCTCATTTGATTGAAAATTGGAGTGACTAGTGCCCTTTTTAATAGTTGAAAGTGATTGGAGGGCAATTATTGGAGGGCCCAGGGGGTATATAAGGTTTTTATAGAAGGCGTTGTCGTAGAAACTTCAAGAAAGGCTCATTCGATTGGAAATTCAAAGGGCTAGTACTCTTTTTAATGCTCAAAAGTGATTGGAGGGCAACTAGCCCCTGCCCACGCCCATCATTCCTCAAAACATATCCAATCAAACTTTTTGGGATAGCCATTTTGTTCAGCGTAGTTGATTTCCAGATAGAAAATATGTTTTTGAGGGGGAAACTCCCCCACAACCCTTGGGACAAGGGTTGTAAGCTATGTCCTGGGAGCATATAAGGTTCTTATAGAAGGCGCTATCGTAGGAACTTCAAAAAAGGCTCATTCGATTGGAAATTCAAAGGGCTAGTGCCCTTTTTAATAGTTGAAAGTGATTGAAGGGCAACTTGCCCCCCCCCGCCCCCAAGAATATCATTCCCCCAAACAGATCCAATCAAAATTTTGATAGAGTCATTTTGTTCAGCGTAGTTGATTTCCAAATAAAAAACATATTTTTGAGGAGGACACTCCCCCACATCCCTCAGGGTAAGGGCTTTAAGTTATGCCCAGGGGGTATATAAGGTTTTTATAGAAGGCGTTGTCGTAGAAACTTCAAGAAAGGCTCATTCGATTGGATATTCAAAGGGCTAGTACTCATTTTAATACTCGAAAGTGATTGAAGGGCAACTAGCCCCTCCCACCCCCATCATTCCCCCAAACACATCCAATAAAAATTTTGAGATAGCCATTTTGTTCAGCGTAGTTGATTTCCAGATAGAAAATATGTTTTCGAGGGGGACACTCCCCCACAACCCTTGGGACAAGGGTTGTAAGCTATGCCCTTGGGGCATATAAGGTTTTTACAGAAGGTGTTGTCGTAGAAACTTCAAAAAAGGCTCATTCGATTGGAAATTCAGAGGGCTAGTCATTTTTTAATAGTCGAAAGTGATTGGAGGGCAACTAGCCCCTCCCCCCCGCCACGCCCATGATTCCCCCAAACACACCCAATCAAAATGTTGATATAGCCATTTTGTTCAGCGTAGTTGATTTATAGATAGAAAATATCGTTTTGAAGAGGAAGCTCCCCCACAACCCTCGGGGCAAGGGTTTTAAGTTATGCCCTGGGGGCATATAAGGTTTTTTTTATAGAAGGCGTTATCGTAGGAACTTCAAAAAAGGCTCATTCGATTGGAAATTCAAAGGGCTAGTGCCCTTTTTAATAGTTGAAAGTGATTGAAGGGCAACTAGCCCCCCCCCACCCCACGAACATCATTCCCCCAAACACATCCAATCAAAATTTTGATATAGCCATTTTGTTCAGCGTAGTTGATTTCAATATAGAAAATTTATTTTTGAGGAGGACACTTCCCTAAAACCCTCGGGGCAAGGAATTTAAGTTATGCCCAGGGTGGTATATAAGGTTTTTATAGAAGGTGTTGTCGTAGAAACTTCAAAAAAGGCTCATTCGATTGGAAATTCAAAGGGCTAGTGCTCTTTTTAATAGTCGAAAGTGATTGGAGAGCACCTAGCCCCTGCCCACGCCCATCATTCCTCAAAACACATCCAATCAAAATTTTGACATATCCATTTTGTTCAGCGTACTAGATTTCCAGATAGAAAATATGTTTTTGAGGAGGACATTCCCCTACAACCCTTAGGGCAAGGGTTTTAAGTTATACCCCGGGGGCATATAAGGTTTTTATAGAAGGTGTTGTCGTAGAAACTTCAAAACAGGCTCAATCAATTGGAAATTCAAAAGGACTAGTACCCTTTTCAATAGTCGAAAGTGATTGGAGGGCAATTAGCCCCCCCCCCCCACGCCCATCATTCCCCCAGACACATCCAATCAAAATTTTGAGATAGCCATTTCGTTCAGCGTAGTTGATTTCCAGATACAAAAAATATGTTTTGGAGGAGGACACTTCCCTACAACCGTCAGGGCAAGGATTTTGTGTTATGCCCTGGGGGTATTTGAGGTTTTTATCGAAGGCGTTGTCGTAGAAACTTCAAAAACGGCTCATTCGATTGGAGATTCAAAGCGCTAGTACCCTTTTTTAATAGTCAAAAGTGACTGGAGGGTAACTAGCCCCCTCCCCCACGCCCATCATTCCCCAAAACACATCCAATCAAAATTTTGAGATAGCCATTTTGTTCAGCGCAGTTGATTTCCACATATAAAATTTATTTTTGAGGTGGACACCCCCCCCCCCATAACCCTCAGGGCAAGGGTTTTAAGTTATGCTCTGGGGGCATATTAGGTTTTTTATAGAAGGCGTTGCCGTAGAAACTTCAAAACAGGCTCATTCGATTGGAAATTCAAAGAGCTAGTACCCTTTTTAATAGTCAAAAGTGATTTGAGTGCAACTAGCCCCCCCCCCCCTCACACCCTTCATTCCCCCAAACACATCCAATCAAAATTTTGAGATAGCCATTTTGTTCAGCGTAGTTGATTTCTAAGATAGAAAATATATTTTTGAGGAGGACACTCCCCCACATCCCTCAGGGTAAGGGCTTTAAGTTATGCCCTGGGGGTATATAAGGTTTTTAAAGAAAGTGTTGTCGTAGAAACTTCAATAAAATCTCATTCGACTGGAATTTCAAAGGGCTAGTGCCCTATTTAATAGCCGAAAGTGATTGGAGGGCAACTAGCCCCCCCCTCCACCCATCATTCCCACAAACACATCCAATAAAAATTTTGAGATAGCCATTTTGTTCAGGGTAGTTGATTTCCAGATAGAAAACATGTTTTTCAGGAGGACACGTACTCAAAACCCTCAGGGCAAGGATTATAAGTTAGGCCCTTGGAGCATATAAGGTTTATATTGAACTCTTTGTCGTAGAAACTTGAGAAGGGGCTCTTTCGATTTGAAATTCAAAGGACTAGTACCCTTTTTAATAGTCAAAAGTAATTTGAGGGCAACTAACCTCCCTCTCTCGCCCACCTTTTCCCAAAATACATCCAATCAAAATTTTTAGATAGCCATTTTATTCATCGTAGTTAAAAGTTTTGGAAATTAGGTCTTTAAGGATGACAACCCCTCCCCCCACAGCCCTCAGCACAGGGGCTTTAAGTTGTGTCCTGGGGGCATATAAGGTTTTTATTGAAAGCGTAGAAACTTCAAAAGGGCTCATTCAACTGGAAATTGAAAGGGCTAGTGCCTTTTTTAATAGTTGAAAGTGATTGGATAGCGACTAACGTCCCTCTCACGCCCACCATTTTTCCAAACACATCCAATAAAAATTTTGAGATATCCATTTTGATCAACGTAGTTGAAAGTTCTGTAAATAAGGTCTTTTAGGATGATAAACCCCTCAGAGCCCTAAGTGCAAGGGTTGTAAGTTATGCGCTGGGGGCATATAAGGTTTATATAGAAAGTTGTTGTATATGATTTATAGAATAGATTTTAGTCTTCCTCAAATCCAATGTTTATATGTTTAAAAACTAAATGTTGCCTTAAGATCAAATTAAAATGCACTGTGTTAATGCTAATTCCCAATAAGGCATCTCAGCAGTATCCAAGAACGACTGGGGGTATTATGTTCAAACCACAGTTAATATAATTATCCAGTAAGTTTATCGCAGATCATTTCTGGTCTTCGTTCTCGGTGCGAACAAAAAGCTCCTCCCACTTCTTCGTGCAGCTATTAATAGCGGGTTTCCACTTGTTTTCGATTGTTTCGCGCAGAGTGCATTATTCGTAATAGCGGGTTTCCACTTGTTTCCGATTGTTTCGCGTCTGACTTGTCTACCCGTGAAAAGATCTGACGCCGCTTATGGTTCTACGTTCTCCGGAGCACTCGCACCCCAGTACGGGTTTTTATAATGGGTGAGATAGGGAATGATCATACTGGATAATTATATGAACTGTGGTTCAAACGTTCGGGGCTACTTCTGCTCTTAAAATTTAACCAAATCCAAAAAGCGTAAGCATGGGCGTAGGCAGCATATTGTCTAGGAAGGGGGGGGAGTCGATAGTGTGATGGAGGGCCTTTTATCAACTGCTTTTCCAACCATCTGCTTTTTCAGCCATATCTAATGTAAATTTGAAGGTCTAGGGGGGCAGCTGCCCCCCCCCGGAATCCCCTCTCCCTACGCCCATGAACGTAAGTGTATCCAAGCTATGAAAGAAAGTAAAAAAAAAATTTGGCGAATGGTATCAAGTTTTCCATTACAGGTCAACTAGAGGAGTTATAAAACTAAATTAAACAGTGCTATTTGTGTCCAGATTTTTAAAAGGGTGTATGCTGTTAAAAATTGCTGAAAATTTTTCTTCAACATACAAGTAGCAGGCCGAACTATAAATCTTAAAAAACAAAAAGATTTAAAGTATTATTTTCTTTTTCCCTGAAAAGACTATGTCAAAATAAAACGAACAGAAATTAATTAAAAAGAACTTTTTCCACAAAATAAATTTTTCAATGAAAAGTAGAGAACTCCATTAAACAAAAAATGAGCAAAACTAAAATCAAATAATCTACCAAGCGTGAAACTACCACAAATCAGCATTGATAAATAACTGAAACCCAAAACGAACAGAAATTACAATAATTAGCTGAGTCAAACTCAAAACTAGCAAAAATTAACATAAGTTGGGCGCAAAACCCCTATGCCTTCCCAAGGCCAGAACAAAATTTGCAAAGTATTAACAAAAATACGTTTTTATTTTTATTTTAATTTTCTCCCTAGCCTGTGGCATTGCTAAGGAGTAAGGAATGACCAACTTGATAAAAAATGTGTTCTGGTAAGGCCGAATCAAAAGTTTAAGGAGTCTTACTAAATTTCAGAGCTTTATCTCTTGAGTTAGTTCAACAAATAGTTCCACAAGCTGTTGGTGAGTTCGCCCAATGTAAGACCTTCCACACGAACAAGGAATACTATATACACCAGTACCCAATTTGCCACGAACCAAATCCTTCCCAGAATTTGGAAAGCTGGTTAATGATCTGATAGACTGAAAGTATGTATCAAAAGAGAACATGTCACAATGAGAACAAAGAAATATGCGGTCAGTACATAAATGACAGCAAGAATTACAAGTGATAGTAAGAAATAGAGTACCAGAAAGATTAGAGAGTAAAGTAAAGAATTAAGAATTTTGCTATTAGAATACAAGCAACAACGAAAATCAAAACAAGTCAGAATGAGAGTGAAGAAGAAAGGAATAAAATGTTAGAAAAAATGGCATCGCAATCTTCGACACCAACAAAATGTGGCGCAAAATCCAGTAAAAACTTACTAAGATATCATAAATTACACAATTGTTAATTACAAGTCATTGGGACCCTTCAACGTTAAATGTATTCCCTGTTGATCCCTCCATTTCCCGAAAAAAGAGTAGCAAACAAAGGTGATTCTCTTGGAGGTTGCTACTTAAAACAAGAATCAATATATACGAGCCTTCCACATGCCAAGTTACGGAGCCTGTCCTCAAAATCGGCTACATAGTTGTTTTTTTTTCTTAAAACTGGCATATAGACATTTCTGGCCACAAAAACGATCAAATAGGAAAAGGGTACAATTAGAAGACAAGCGATAATGAGAATCAACATATACAAAAACCTTCCTCGAAGCCTTACAGGTTTATAATGATAAACGACAATGAAAAAGAAAGAATTAAACGGTTAAAATACGTGTAACAACGGAAAGTACAACGAGGATAAATTGAAAGTGAAAGACAAAGAAATAACTGGCTAGAAAATCTGCGACACCGAGAATTAAAATAGTCCAAAACAGAATTTAAAAAACAAGTTATATGCGGTTACAAGACAAGCCACAGCGAGGAGCAGAACGGATTAAAAATGAAAGTCAATAAAAAAGAAATATGTGGTTATGAGAAATGCCACAAAGAGAACAAAGAAATACGTGGTTAGAAGATCAGCAGCAAAGAAAATTACAAGCGATAGTGAAAACCAGAACATGTCAAAACAATATTTTGGAAAAATGGCATCTTGGGATTTGTTGACCTGCGAAATCGACCTACAGAGATCAAGAGTATCAGAAGATTTGTTTAAACCGTTAATTTTGGAAAAAAAAATCACATAAATGACGTCATCTTTATGAGCACAATTCAAGAGAATAAATTACTTCATTTCCCTCCCAAGCGTGATCTTATCGGTCTTATATATATATATATCATGCAATCAAAATTAAAAGGACTGTAGCTAAGTATAAAGTACCAAGCGTAATGTGTCCGTTTACAAAAAGGGTTTTAAGCAGTTTAGTAATGCCTAGAGGACAAATGAATAATTTAGACAATCAAATATAGCAGAACCAACCTGAGCAACTAAGGTAAAAGCTATTGAAAAGTTTTTGAAGTAATGATAAACAAAATTGAAGAACAATAAATGACAAATAACAAGTAGAACAAAATGGATTTGTTTCTGTAAGACAGTGGAATTCCAAACTTTAAATGAATCCTTATGTCAAATGACCGTCCTTAGCATAACACAAATGAAAATATAAAAGAGAAACTTAAATTAAAACGTAACCATTAAAAGTGAAAAAAAACTGTCTTAGAATCCTTACTTCAACGAACTTTAACTAGGACTGATAGACAAAGGGAGGTGAATCGATGTAATTCATTCAGACGAAATAAAAACAATTAAATACGCGCTTTCAATGCTAATAATGCATTTGTTCCAGCTAACCTCAAAGATCTTCAGGTAGTAGGTTCACTAGCATTGTCTATTGGTTATGTAATATATTTCGTTCAACCATTTTGAATTCAATTTCCGTGTAAAGCATTCAGTAAGCACTCCCCCAAATCCCTATTTAAAGAAATGATTAGTGATTAGTTTTGAGTCTAATTTAAATTGATTCCCCAGCAAACTTGTTTACTCCTAAATCATTCCTAATGAGGAAGTATTGTTGTGTGGCAGGGTTATCAAAAACATGGCTACTTAAAGCAGAATCAAAAGAGTTATTAGCACTATTAGAAATGAAGGCTTTGTCTATGTCCTCTTTATGCTATTGACAGCGTTTTCCTAAACTATGATGGGTTCTACCAACATAGTAATTGCCAAAGTACCACAGTATTTAATAAATATCTCTTTGACGAGTAACAGGTGTTTTATTTTTACCAGAGTATAAGAAATTCGTGATTATAAAAATATTAGCGATCACTACATACAGATAACTTTTTTGCAAACACTTTTTAAATTTCTTGTATTTTGGAAGGTATGGAAGGTATAGTTAGGTGCCATACGTTTGGAATAAAACTAAAATTCATATTTTTTCTTCGGTTAATGGAGTGTCAGGAATCAGCTCTCGTAAGTTTTGGAAATAAATATCGTTAATAATGTTTGAGACGGAGCTGGTTTGCGCCATGGAGGGTCAGGGGTAAGTACTGGACGTTTGGAACGTTTGGAGGGACGTTTGGAATAAAATATCGTAAATCAAGTTTTTAGGTGGAGGCGGGGAGGAGGGGGTAGTCCCGGGCCATTGAAGTTCAGGGGTCAGATTCTATAAGTTTTGGAATAAAATTTGGTTTATAATTGTTTTTGAGGAGTAAGGCCATCGATTGCTAAGGGTTAGCTCTTATGAGTTTTGGAATAAAATATCTTCATTATTTTTAATAAATTTTTATTTTGGTGTGGGTGGGGGGGGGGTGAACTTCAGACCATGAAAAATCAGTGGTAAGCTCACGTAAGTTATGGAATAAAATACTGGTAATAATTTTGGGGAATGGGAGGGCCAGGGGTCAGCTCCCATAACTTCCATCCTTCCAGCTGAGATTTTTTCAGAATTAAGGACATGGCCTTAAGTTTTTTAGCCAGGATTTCCATCGGATTTTTAGCCAGCTTTTAAAGAATCGGTTAGTTGATAAGTTCAATAGATTTTTATTTGATAAGACCCAGAATTCAGATATTTTTATTCCTGAATGTCAACAGGAAGTAACAGCATTTTGTTTTCTAACATTGGTTCCATGCTCAAAAAAATTTCTTTGGTAGAAGCAGGTATTAGTAGAGTGCTATGTTATATTTCTATCGAGGCCCTAGGAATTCCCATGCTATTTGCTTGAGGCCATAGGAACTACGTTCTATAGAGTTCCTAGGAGCCACTGAAATGTATCAAGTTGAATGAACTTTATCTAGGCCATCCCTTAGGGCACTTTTAACCTTTCAAAGAGATTTGCTTGAGTCCCTAGAATTTCCCATACTATTCTAAGGGCCCTCTACACCTTTTCAAAGAGAGTCAGTACTCCTTCACACAGTTTGACGGTGACATTTTTTTTAAGTTGGCAAAGTATAATGTGGTCAAACATGTTTTGAGAGTATGGTCGTAATTATATAACTCAATCAGACTGGTTTTTGAGTCAACATCCGTTTTTTAGGAGCCAATCAGAGAGAGAGAGAGAGAGAGCGGAGGTTACTCCATATACGATAACTTGATTGGTGGTTGGGATTTGAATAAAAGGAATGGTTTCCATTACAATTCATATTAGTAAGAGAATTGAATTCAGAGAGAATAGTTTATTTGAGAAGATATTAGTAGAGAAAAATGAGTGGTGCATTTACATTATTGGAGATTAATGATGGAGCCGACAGCAGCAGCAACGATATACGAGTACCCACTGTGGCTGTGGAAATAACCGGAGGCTGTAGACTATGCCTTGAATGGGACAAAATGTATGCTAGATATGTGATATCATTAAGCAAGTTTAAGCAGGAGGAGCAACTATGTTTTGCTGGAAAAGTGAATATTCTCCATATAAATAAACTTCGGGCAGCACTGGATGTGCTATCGAAATATATTGATGAGAACAAAATGCATCAGTGAATATTATTGTTGTAATTATGCTCAATAAAATTGTTTCTAAATCGAAGGTATTTTTATTTTTATAGTAGACTAGCGTATATTTCTTAGAGTAGAAACAATTCTGGTTAGTCTTTAGTTGGTTGTGAGAGTGTTAGGACTAAAAAAATAATGGATAGATTTGAGAAAGAGCAAATCATGGGGAAGCTAGTGCTTATGGAAAAATGTTTGATTCTAGATGAGGATTTTCTAGAGCTGTCTATTCAAAGGAAGATGTTTTCTCGGGGAATGCTTGTCGATATAATGAAAACTGATTCTTCATCATTAGACTACTGTATGAATCTTCTAAGTCGTGGTCAGAATGCATTTACACAATATATTGATATATTGATCATAAAATAACGAAATGATATTGTAGACACGCTTTGAGACTTTAGTTTAGAAGCTCAAAACTTTGTTTTCATGACAAAGATAGTGTACAAAGATGATTCACTCCTCTCTCTCTACCCCAGACAATTTTTTGTTGTTGCTAGATCCAATTCATTGTGACAGTGAGATCGTCCACACATGAAAAAAAAATGTTCCATACATGTCCGTTATGTATGTACACACTGGGCAGCTGGTCATCATGTCAGAATTGCACAATGATTGATGAGTATGATGAAAAGTGTAGATTATGCAACCCGTGTAAATTGCATAGAAGATATGCTGTACAAATTAAAGGTTGTAATTCCTGTATTGAAGAGGTGTGTGACTCTCTTCGTATTTGGCACCTATGCTCCAATTTCCATTATGATAAATGTAATCAGTGGAAGAATACATATGTCCGGTATGATTGGAAAGAATCCTAAGCGTGATTTTAGTTTATTGCTACGAGATTGGTATCGTCGTGGTTTTAGATTGTTCTGGGAGGAGGAGCCGGGTCAGCGATTCAACTGTTGGAACAACAAAAAAATATGGTTTTTACATCATCGTTGTGAAGACAATGGGTGTTATGATTATAAGCCCACTGATTTTTATTTGGCTGTGACGGGATGTGATTTGACACTTGAGGACACTGTTTGTGAAATTGTTTCAAATAGGCAAATTGAAACATTTGAATTATATAGAATGAATGAGAATAGTATCATTGACTATAAAAAGAGATATGACAAGAGTAAAGTTACACTCTACTGTAGAAAATGTGACCCCGACATTGCAGTACATCAGGATCAGTACACTGTGAATTCAGATAATCTACCTGCACTAGTTGTTGTCGACAAATACCTATACCTAGTAGAAGATTAAATCTAACGAGTAGAAAAGTCGTTTTTTATCGTGTATATAAATTTTTATCATTTATTAATAAACACATTCACATAAATTTTTAGAACATTTTATTAGTAGGGCACTAACATCAATATTAAATACGCTTGTAAGTATATTTTCCACTAGCAAGTCGTTCAATCGAGGAAAGTCAACGTAGATGTCGAGAAACTGCTTGTAGGTATAGCCATGACATCTGAACATGAAAAAGAGTAGTGCATGAAAGCCACATGTCTTAGTCGTTAAATCCTGTACTCTCCGTTAATTTTGAATAATGGTTTTCCCACTGCTTTCAATAAAGTTGCTGATGTATGGAGTTTAGAATTTATACGATTGGCCAAGAGGATCAAACAATTCAATATTCTTCGCTGTTTGAAAGATGCATAGCCAATGCCCAGTCTTCAATGTTGACTGACTACTATTAACAATGATTAGGGTATTGTTAACACTTGAAATTTTTTCAATGAAGTCCGAAGGTATGCAATAGGACCTGTACTGGGACATGTCTGGTTCCATACTAAATACGTTGATTGTTTGATTTGTGTTCATGGTGCTAGGTCTAGTAGACCTAGTTGACCTTCCCTTTTCGTACTATGCTCATATCTTGAGTCCCCGACAATTCCAAAACAATTACCCCATGATTTTTTGAAAACATTGAATCGGTTATTCCATTTTCAAATAGTTGAGAGTCATGATCTAGGGATTGCATGGTCAACTCGTACAGAGTTCTATAGGATTTTTTGTCAAATGATAGAGTGTACAGTTGAATACCATTCACTTGGCACACAAGGCTAGATAGACCGAAAAAATTAAAATCATGGGGGGATTCAGTCCAGGATCCAACGGCACTGCCACTCTTCACAAAGGCCAAACCCAATTTTGATGGGATTTCCTCATTCATAAATGATGAATCGCTATAGCTACGAGAGCCGGTGGCAATGTGACGTTGATTGGTGATCGTATGGGGGACAAGAAGTTTAATGTTGTTACCATTGGCTCTTAGCTTATCCACTGCCAATGCAACAGAGCTCATAACCTGTTGTTTTCGGACGTGGAGAATTCCCGATATTATAATGAAATTTGCATGGAGAGCTACCGGAACTGTTTTTCTGAAGATGAAGTTCGATGGGGCCAGTTGTAATTTTAGATCAATCTTGACATTTGGGGGTAATCATTGAGACATGTAGAATAGCTCCTTATTTAATTTTTCAATCTGATGATACTCCTGGCTCACCGCAGTAGTCAACTCACCATCAGTATCAACACCTGATCGATATTCATAGCCCAATGATTGTCCTCTCAACTCCTTGTATGCCTTTGGTGTCATCATCATAAATTGTATGTAGCTTGCATAGTTTGATAAATTATTGCTAGTGCTCACCAATGTACCATTAATAAATACAGTAATTTGTTTGAATAGGTTGTGTAGAATACATTTTTCGTAGGAGTTGTATTACCGTCGGCAACAGTTGGAGTTGTATTATCTGACTTTTTCTTCACCGCAACATTTAAATCAATAAATGTTGATGCCAAATCAATGAAATAGTCTTCATTGGCAAATATTTGAAAATGTATAATTTCAGAAAGGGGTTGTTGGGGATGAAATTGTTCATAATAGCCATACTTGACACTGACATCAACATTTTCAGCATTGAATAGATTCAATGAAGAACTGATTGATGGATATGATTCCCTCTGGGGGAGATAAGTCATCTTAAGAGAAGAAATCCTTCTTTGATCTAACAATCTTTTTCTTCTTCTTCTTCTGTTTATTGGTCTTCCTTGTTTTATTCCTCAAAGTCCTTGTTGAGGTCCTTCGCTTCCCACCTGGGTGGAGACTGATGAGTAAATGACGCGCACACATCCTTTTCAATCCCTCCCCATTTTGCCGAGATTTTAATTGCTCACCAACGGCTCTTGCTCAAGATCTAATATTTTCCTTAACACTCACCTTGAAATTTTTACCCGACCCCCAGTCCTGTAGTGTGAGGCAGCAAAATTTGATGCAGCTGGTACAAGATATTTTCTGGCAAGGGGTAGTGCAGAACGAAATAGCCTAGCAAACCAGCTACCAAGACCATAGCCAGACATCGTAGTACGCCCCTTGTAGTAGTCCATTCCATTGCCTATTTGATGTGGACTCAAAGCACCAACATAGCAATCGATATCGGGGCAGACAAATGGAATTCTTCTATTGTTCATTTTAGGTGATTGTGCTGTCGCCGACAATGGGTCGATAATAACATGTAATCACTGCTAAGCCTTTTTTTATTGCTAGAGGATCACCCAATTCACTTCTTAGTGTTAACTGACAGAGTTCCAAATACGAAGTGTTTACAGGAACATACTGAAGATGCTTTATATTATAGTGATGGACAAGTTCATGTGATGTTTTTCGTTCAAGAACACGTAGGAGGGGTACATTTGAATTACCGACTCTCGAAGTTTCCACAAAGGATGCTTAGAGAAATATGCAAGAGTCTGAGGCGAAACCAGGTGGATAATCGGCAAAAATAACTTGATTCATCTCGTAAACGGAGCCAACATTTTTCCCATGGATCATATTCTGTTTAAAGCCAAGAACGTCTTTCAGATTAGCATTGAGAATAATGATTTCAGTGTCAACAGGTGAGGTAATGCAAATCCTATCGTGTTCCAATTAATAATTAAAATGGAATTTACCATTCCTACGATATGAGATTTTTCTATGACTGTACGACACATATCTGTCATATTATCGCATTCATTATACTTCAATTTGGCATATGGATATTCGCTAGATTTAAGTGCTTCAACCCATTCATAGTCGACAAAGAGTGTCCAATCGAATGGTATAACTTTTATATCATGCACACGATCCTAAGGATGTCATAGGTATTTTTCAGAATACAGTCGACAAGAGCCACTTCATACGCACCTTCAAATTTGATGGCGGGGGAGAGTTTTGTCCAAAAATCACTTGTCCTATTCAAGTCATTGTAGAGAGGATCGGAAACATTGGACATAAATGTTATAGAAATCATTGGGCATTGTCAATATCTTCAACACCGATCCAAGAATCAAAATCAGAGTTGTATCCTAGCCACCGAACAAGTAACTGTTTCTTACCCCTGCGAGTACGTGTCTTTAATATCCTTTCAATTTGATAGATTTCACTATTATTTTTAACCTTTTGTAGTTCATAGTCTTAAAAGCCACCGAGAATATCTTCATCTTTGGTATCGCGCAAACGATAAGTTATGGGTTTAGTGTCTAGAATTTTTGCCCCTTTAAAAAGTTCGGTGGAACACAAGTAATTTCCTTTTTCAAAAACCTTAGTTATCCTATTAATTCGAACAGTATCACCAGCATTGAGTTTAATTTTCTTCTTGGAAGTCGTTTCATTGGAATACTGTTTAAGAAAGGTGTCAATTGTATAATGATCAGAATGATGAACTACCGTTGGGGTTGAGTTTGGCAATGATCGATGAGGTCGTTGATTATAAATCAAAATGATTTTATCTAAATAATGAATAAAAGCCGGTGTATTTTTCAATGTACAATATCTTGAAATTAAAATTACAATAGTTTTTATCAATCGTTCGGCCAAAGCAGCCTTTATAGGGCTATGACTATGATATAGCATTGTACTATATTTCATTAGTACTGTTGCTACAAGGGGGCTAACAAATTCACTACCGAGATCTGTTTGAATTTTTTTATATGAATCCAGTTTGAGAATACTTTCAATGGCGTGAGCAACCTCAACGCCTCCCTTTGATCACAACGGACTTGCATATGCAAAGTAACTAAAAACACTAAGTGCAAGAAGAATTTAATGTTGCGGTGTATTTTGACGTCTGTAAATATATTCTAGAGTCAAGAGATCTGCTAGCATTATATGCAATGGGAAAAAGGCTTTAGTTTTTCGATATTGATTAGCACGAAGTCTATGATTTCTATGCAGAGTGTAACTTGATTCATTTTGTAGATAGTCTTTTACACTTTTAGTGTGAACACCAGTGACCTTGGAAAGAGTAGTGGGTGAACTTAAACTCCCCGCTTCACCAATATTTTCATAAACACCTTTCAGAACTTCAACCATTTTGAACGTAAACACGTTGTGTAACGTCCACTACCCTTTTGTATACTAGTTGTGGTTGGTGGTGGTGGTGACATGATACGTTTCCACTTTTTCCTCGCCACCATTGTCAAGTTTCCACTAGGTGTGCTAGTATTTTCCAAGATTGATTTAAAATCGTCTTCTTCTTCTTCATATTTTAATGGTGTTGTTGTTGATGTTGATGCATGTTCATTTATTTTTCTCAGAATCTGTCTATTGCTATTAAGTCTTTTGGGGAAGTTTAATGCATTTAGAAAGTTGTATAGATGAGCGTCCAAGTATAATAGCCCTTTAAGATTTTTAACCATGTCATAGATTAACTCAAGTAGAATAGAGGTCTTGCCCTGAATTCTAATCCCTTTCCCTTTACTATCAACTTGAACATGATATTGACCACTTTCCAAGAGATAGGTTAGGAGTCGTGTTATTTGTTAAATAAAAGTTCTGGGGATTAGATTTACAAATTTAAATACAAATTAATACAATTACACCTTCTTTAATTTTGTTCCAGCAGCAGCAGTAGAATCCTGAGGAGTTGATTCTTTTTTGTGATCAATATTACTGGCATTCGCGCGATAGGGCTTATGATGGTCCACTCGGCGAAGTGCATCTTGAAGTAAAAGCAGTTTCTTATCATCCTCAATATTTTCGTTATCAATGAATTTACTCAGATTGTTCTCAAAGTGTTCCACGGGTGAGAGAGCGAGTTTTATTGGAGTCAATTTATAGGGTTTTGCCATCTAGAGACAACTGTTTACAAGTCCTGCAATTATTGGCAGGAAAAGCGTGAAAAAGCTACCGCCCGCCTGAAGAAGTCGTTTCTTTTTAAAATTCTTTCCTTTGTTTTTAGAGGCCAATGTACGTACAATGGAACAATATTGCTTTGCCTGTTGCTTAACTACTTCTGGTAGTTGAATATTGCCCTCGGTCAAATTTAAACAAAGTCAGATATTAGATTAATGAAATCATTGTCAGTACCATGTTTGAGTATGACTTTCCTAAGCGAGGGTTTTGAAGTGCTTAGAACTGAAAATAAATGTCTATTTTCATGTAGTTTCTTCAGTGTCATGATAGCAACTAATAGGTCTTTTTATTGTTCACAGGGAGATATACTGTAATTTCATTGTCAAAAATATATGTGACTACACGCAAATCCTTGGGTCTATTTTGATTAAGATACAATAGGAAATAACCATAGGGTTTATTAGTTGCCTCATTGTATGCTGAGAGAAAAAATTTAGGGGTACCTGGATAGATTTGTTTATTGAGTTATTAGCGAGCTAGAGTCACGAACAACTCTGTAGATGATATAGTAGGTGCAGTTCAATGCAAGTGTTCGCATACATTTGCTCTGATGAAAGAGATTGTGTAGAACCAGAGTAACGGAAATCTGTTCATGATGAGAGCGAACGGTGAACAATTGCAGCATTTCCTGGGACCATTGTTTAAGAGATTCAGCCAGATCGTCAATAATCAGCCAAGAGTTTGCTTCAATAACGTTGAAAACATCAAGTCCCTGTATGAATTGTATCTGCATCAACCCCGTCGTGGCAATTGTTTTCATTTTATCGTATGACTCCTGCCAAATACTGTAACAATAGTAGATTTTTTTTGGCCTTTCCACAAACATTTTATCACAACTTTTAACTATTTTAGTTAAGAGTGTTGTTTTGCCCGAAAAAAGAAACGATCTGAATGGCGTTTTAAATTGATACATGTTCCCTTCAACAGCTCACCTACAACTAACTTTTGACTATAGCTGTCTAATGACTAAATAATTTCCCTAGTACTCCGTTCAAGAATAAAATCAGTAAAGAATCGCATTTCTTGTATTAAAAACAGCACTTTATAGAAAATAAATAACAATAAACTTTTTAAATTGATTTATAAAAAAAAATGCACCAGAAAAATAACTGACAATAATGTATCTTTTTCTTTTCAACGAAACATGTATATTTGCAAAAAAAAATCTACCCTAAGTAAAAAAAAGATAACTTTGGTAGTGGCGATGCGCCCCCCCCCCTCCGCTGGCGGCCATCCCCACCCCCCCGGCCGCGAGCCCCCCAAGGTTTTGGGCAAAATTTACTGGACCTTATTCAAACCGAGACTTTCCCTATGGATAACACATTCGACCCGGTCTGAAGTTAAATAGTGCCCAAGGGAGAGGGTAGTCACACCGTCTTGACAAACATAGACCTTGTCGGAAATGGTACTCATGGCAATTTTTTCTACATTTACAGTAAAGTTCCTGTAGTTGAGGGAACAAATTGCTAGCAATTTGGCTCATGGAATTTTATTTTGAACAATACAATTCCTATAGATGTCCAAGTCAAAATTTTTATTTACATAGCACGTGGGTACTCCTTTGCAACATTTCTTGATTTCCTCATCGTGTTTCTGTATAAAGTACACCTTCAAACTTAAAAACATACCACGGGAAATCAAGTCGCTTCCCGTTTCTGATTAAAAAAATAAAAGCTGATTTGGCGCCCGACGTTTCACTAGCTCTGGGTAAGGCCCACTCCTATTGGTGTAGTCCATCCGTGAGCTGATAATTTCACCGTGCGCCAAATCATCAAGTAGATTTGGGGTTTTTACTTTTAACAGTAGATAATCTGTGTCCCCGTAGCAGACCTCTACTTGCCCCTTCTCCGGCCACTGTACCCTAGCCAGATTGTAGTAGAATTCCAACATGAGTTTTTTAGAGATCTCCAAGATCGCACTGCCTGCAGCAATATTTTTATTCAGGACAATGCATCTTTTTTTCTATTCAATAGTACCATGTCCGGGCCAATGATTGTGAAGGTAGTGTAATTTGGATCGGCAATAATTCGAGCACATTGTTTGGAATCTGTTACGAGGTCACAACGATTCCTATCGCGAACACTCTCACACATCTTACCAAAAGCCAAATTCAAAATGAGCTTATAAATTTCTTTTTCGGCTTTCGTTTGTGCTTCAGAACGTTTCTTGACAAAAGTGACAACAAACGTTTTAAGATAGGGTTTTTCGCTAAACTGGAAGGCTCTATGAACCTTTGTGACATTGAAACCGTTGTTGCACATCCATTTTAAAGCCACATGATGTACAACAGTATTTTTTTCGGCAGAAGGTCAGCAATACGTTTTTGTTTTGAAGGTGACCAATGCAATCCGTCCACCTCGACTAAACGCCTGTTGCGAGGGCTCAAAGAGTCCCTAGTCACAGGTCTATTGATGCACGGAAAAATAAAATCCTTTACTGAATCGTGAAGCTCAACTGGTATCTCCCCATCAATTTCAAAAAACCATCCAACCGGCCCATTCTCCTCAAAACTGTCAATTTTGGGGAAATGGGGAGCTTGAGCCATTTACAGTCACCGCAAGGTAGCACATAATGGGACATGGCCGAGGGGTAGAGAGAATTCATATCAAGGAAAACTGCATCCGATTTTGTCCCCGTCTTCTCTTTAGTTGGATCAGTTTCCAATATACAATACCCTTGAAAAAAATCCGCACCCCTAAATGATCTCTCAATGAACAAATGCTTAACGATTCCTTTGGTTAGATAAATTTTTTCCCCGCAAACTTTTAGGATTAGGTCCGTTACCAGTTGAGGAGATGAATATTAATATACTAAGTCAAGATTAGATTACAATTGGACTTTTCTGTATTTTTACACATAATGTCTAAAAATATTAACGCGTCAATTGACAAATACATCTTGCAGTAGTCAAACCCTTTTTTACACCCTCCCTCCGCCCAAACTTTCTTAGCAAAACTGTATTCGTCGGGGATGCATTTACGATCGTTTAGCCTGTCGTAAAACTATTCAATCGATGGAATAGTGTTCTAATCGAGTCTTGACATGGAACAGTAATAATCATAAGGATATATGGCCTTGACCGTCAACAAATCATATAAATCATTTGGAAATTGTTGCTTGAGAAGGGGGAAAACGTTGCAGCCGTCATCGTTTTTCTGCACTTGAATTAATTCACTCAATGATTTAGGAAAAAAACTATAGGAATCTAAAAAGCGAATTTTATTCGTGTACTCAACATCGACTTCAACAAATTTCCACATAAATTCCAAAACAAGCAACTTTTCCAAATATTTTGGAATGATTTTGTAGGAAAAGCTGTCTATCACCCATGCATCATCCACTGTTCCATTTCTTTGAAGATTCACCATTGCTGGTAGCACATACTTCAGATCGTAGTTAGAATTATGTATAAAAACCGGAAAAAAGAGTTGCTGTTTAATTTTTAAATTACATGAATTGTGAGCCCACCCCCGAAAGTTACTTTTCCCCATTGAATTGGGGTCAATAAGATGATTGTGATCCTGTACATTGTCTTATGGGGCAAGAGCCCTGAAAACTATAAACATTTTCTCCTTTTTTACTGCCAGTTGTTATTTATATTATGAGAACATTGGGTAGCTGTTGGGACGCAGTCGTGAGACTTCGATATTTTCTTTATTTATTATAGACACGAATAGCTTCTCGATGCTCCCCTTCTCCTCCATAGCAAATAAAACCCTTCCAGGTGGATTTTATTGCTGGAATCGCGACGGGCATGCGCAGAGGAACACGCAACTAGTTTGTGTTCCTTGACTATATTTGGCCTTGATAGGTCTGATACCTCCACCAGTCTTGATTCACAATCTAAAGATACTTTATCAACTTGTAGCAGCGAATTTTGGAAGTTTTTAAATTGTAAAGTATATTTGCCTTCTGCCGGCATTTTTATTCTTTGATTGCCATGAATTTTGCAATATCTCATGTGATCCGAGAATGTTCGCTCGGATCTAAATGAGGAAAGGCACATGGGGCAAAAGTGACGTTCCCCTTTCCGAACACCTTGGAATAAGAGTCCACGTATTGCTGTAACGGGGAAAAAATGACCATAGGAATTTATATCTTTTGGGGGCTCATAAATAACCCAAACCCAATTTTTAACAATATCTACCATCGATTTCCTAACTGAATACAAAATTCCTTTTTTATTTGGTTTCTTTCCCCCATTTACAAATTCTGTGTCATACTGGAGAACAACCACCCCCAACCCAAGATTTTCACTTGCTTTTTCAAATATGGTTATTTCTTTCAAGGACACCGGATAATTCCCCTCTAAACGACCAAAATTTAATTTAAGGAAATTTTCACCACTGTTATGCGTAAGTCCGTCGAGACTTTTCATTGATGAATTTTTTTTAATGTTTTATGGGCTGCTGCTAAAAATGCTTATTTAAAGCATTGCAGCCCCGTGTCAAAACTGAAACCCTGGACTCCTTTGGTAGTCGACAAATCTGGGTGGCATTTTATTCGTCGACTACCTCTTCCAGCCCCCCTTAAAATAAAGTTTGTTTTTAATCTACTGAGATTCAGATCCATGTGTTCAATTTATAAAATGGTGAACCCACTTCCCCTCTCGTTAAATGTGTCCAAAGTCGATATTAATTTATTAGCCCAAGCGAAAAAGTTATCCTCAAATTCATTTAGACCAGGGTAAAAAGTTTGATTGCCAGTTGAAAAATGAAAATAAAAAATGTCCCCAGATGTCCCCTTTTGTAAGTAAACTTTTTGATTTACCGATGCCTTAATCCCACGTGACCCCCCCATTTCTGAATTTGAATCTCAATAAGTGCTTGAATTCGGTCGATATAGGTATGAAGAACATTTACAGGGTCTGTTAAAATAACACTCCCGTCAACCACGTTTTCTTCAGGAGGATTAAAATGTGCCTTATGTGTATGCAGGTGACCTAGAGCAGACTTTAGCAACTAAAACTCACGGATTTCCAGAGACGTGAATTATTTTCATGTCCTGCGCCTATTTGTTGAGGACCTAATTCACTAATTATAAAGTCATCGCCAAAAATGTCCCCGGGAAGACTAGGTCCAACAATTTGCATTGTAGTTGCTGTATTACTACTACTATTACTAGCACTAGGTGTATCATTAAGCGGAATGGTGGGGGTCACATAGAATTATCAATAACACCACCCCCAGTCTGTTCAATTACAATGGTTGGAGATGGCATGAAGTCCCCTAAACCAGCTAGTACGTATTCCAAGGTGTTTGGGGACAGCTGATCAAGCCACCCTGTATTGTCCTGTGATGGGATTTCTTTATGAGGACCCGGTTCAGATACACTAGTAACAACACCTAAATGCTCACGAACAAATCTATCTGCCCACTCCGGATCCTCCATCATTTCAATGTCACAATTTAAATCGTCTAGTCTAGACTTGTCCCCAAAACAATCATTAAGAAAACCCCTATGCCACTCCATGTTGTCTAGAACTAATGAAGGTTCGTCTCTAAACTCCATTGATGGTGTTAGAATTGGTTCAGGTCCAGTAAATGTTGATGATTCATGACCCAATGGCGCTGATATTTCATTAATCTATAGAAAAAAGGTTGTATTTTCTATGTGAAATAAGAATTATTTCATAGAGTTGGAAAATCATGTTCATTTCTAGTCGTATGTTTACCTGAATATTTAACACGTATCATTTTTCCATACTACCCACAAAACTCCATTCCTCCTCCTAGAATTATTTAAACTAAATAGTTACCCCTGCCCTAGAAAGTTCAGAAAAACACAATAGCCTTATTTATAGTGAAGCGTTTCTTAGTCGTATGTTTACCCGAATATTCAACACGTACCATTTTTCCGTACCATCCACAAAACTCAATTCCTCCTAGCATTTTTAAGTCAATAACTATGTATAAGGTAGAGGTAAAATACCTACATTTACAAATTCAGACTGCACTTGCATGCCTGAAGCCCCTGGCAAAGCATGAAGGGTGGTCCCCTCCCGATCTTGAATAGGCAAGACCGATGCATTATGAGAAAGCATCCATTCCCTCTTGAATTTTCTACCAGGTTGCATAGTGGTCTGTGCAGAGCTGAGACTGGCATGAGAGGGTCCTGATTGGTCCAGAGAACTTGTAATGGATGGCCGTGCAGCTTGCATCGATGTGGTACCATTTCATCTTGGTCTCTTTTCTCTTTTCTGGGGCGGGGGGAGTAATTGTATGAATCCACCTCCTCTTCCTCCTTAAAAAAGAAGAAAAATTTAGTATGGAAATAATAACCTCTCTTTTACAGATAAAATGCCCTCTAATGTTTATTCTGATGTTTGTAGTGCTTTAGAAATATTTCGGTAAAATTTCACCCCTGGAAACCCCCCTTTTTTACAGAAGAAAAAATTTGTCTGCACAAAGAATTCCCCCCTCCCTCCTCCCTTACTTTCCATGCGATGAAACGGTTTGTTTTTTCACATCGTAAAACCCCCTTAATCATGGAATAAAATTTCTCTCTTTGTCAAGGAACACCCTTCTTGCTATTCCATAAGAATGTGTCGTTGATTTATGATAACAGAAGAATGTGAAATTTGATCCTAGAACTGTCCCGTCCTTTGTAACACAGAGGCTTCCATTTAAACAGATAATGAAAACGCATTTTAATTAGAATGAATGAAGAAACTGTCATTTTTGTAGGAAATAACTAAAACTACAGAATTATGCTCGTAAACAGAGCAGTGGGGGATGGGTTTTTGTTTACATAATAAAAAAAAGTGCTTACTTTGCGTTTTATAGCGTGTATACTCATACTATTGTATGGTTTGTAGTCTTGGAGGGGAGGGGGGGCTAAGTCCCCCTGAAATTTGAATTTACTGGTAAAACAATTTCTATTTGGAAATAAATTAAGAAATTCAGTAAGCTGTACTCACATTGAAAATTGACGGATCCATTGCTCCAAAATTAATAATATTCGGTGTATTATCTAGAATATATCAAATCCTAATGAAAATTAAATCGTATGGTATTAACATTTTATAAAAAGTCTCAAGGACGAATAAGAAACGGATGTTGGCTCGAAAAACACTCTGCTTAAGTTATATAATTTCGTGCATACTCCCAAAACATGTTGGACTACTTTATACCGTGCCAGCTTTTAAAAAAAACAGTCTGCTTGAGTTATATAATTACGACCATACTCTCAAAACAATTTTGACCACATTATACCTTGCCAACTTTAAAAAAAAATGTCTACGTCAAACAGTGTGAGAGAGTACTGACTCTCTTTGAAAAGGTGTAGAGGGCCCGTAGAATAGTATTGGAATTCCTAGGGCCTCAAGAAAATCTCTTTGAAAGGTGAAAAGTGCCATAAGGGATGGCCTAGATAAAGTTCATTTAACTTGATACATTTCAGTGGCTCCTAGGACCTCTATAGAACGTGGCTCCTATGGCCTCAAGCAAATAGCATGGGAATTCCTAGGGCCTCGATAGAAATATAACATAGCACTCTACTGGTATTATGGCTTCTGTTGATAAAATTGAGGCTCCACAAGAACTTAAAGTTGTTATTGTAAAGCAGCTAAATACTTTTAATAAGAGCAAAATTGAAAATGAACACACAAAAATCACATTAGATCACTTTCACAATTAAAAAGGATAAAGACCTCATTATCATTACAGCTGATAAGGGCAACACAATTCTAATAACGGACAGTTTGAATTACAAACAGAAAATGAAAGCCATTATTTTAGATATCACAAAATATTAGAAACTAGATTTTGACCCCATTAATAATACATAAAGGCAACAAGAATTGAACTAAAGATATTGAAAAAGAATTGACTTGTAATTCTTAAATTTTATAATAAGTTTTGCCCAAAAGGCTGTTCAGCACCCAAAATCTATGTTTTAACCAAAAATTCAAAAGAATGGTGCCCCGCTCCGCCTTATTTTATCAAATTATTCAGTCACTTGCTTCCAAATTAGGAAAATGGTTGTCAGTGGCGTTCCGTCTATCCTCGGTAACTCAAAAATAATTTCTACGAAATTCTAATGATCTCACTAAAATATTAGGTAACTTTGCATTAGAGAAAATTTCGATTATCTGCGGTTTTGATGTTATTTGCATGTAGTCCAATTGTGATGTAAAAAAAAGTGTTAATATAAATTGAAGAACAAAATACTAAAATAATTTGGTTAATAAATACTGTTTTACTTCGTTTTAGAGGAGAGTCTTATAAACAGGTGTTTGGTTTATCGATGTGAGCTCCTCTATGTCCTCTGTTGGCAAATCTTTTCAAAGATTTTGTTGAAACATCCATTGTACTGTTTTAGATTTTCCCCTCGTTTCTGGGTGGATTCATGGACGGGGTAGTCTGTACTCGTAAGTACGGATTTGAATCCTTAAATATTTTTCTTGAGCATTTAAATAGCTTTCATAAAAAAGAAAAATTATTTTACAGTTGAGTTTGAAGAAAATAGAAAGCCATATTTCTTGACATTTTGTAAAAGAGGTAACTAACTACTTTTCTCAATATATAGAAAACCTATACATAGCGACAGATATTTGAATTTTCACTCATGCCACCCAGTTTCAGTGAAACGAGGAGTTGTAAGTTCATTAGTTGACAGGGATTTTAGAATTTTTTCCAAAATTCAGGGGTGAGCACCCATAAGTTTTGGAACACAAAATTGTTAATAATTTTGTTTTTTGGGAGGTCAGGCCTGGGAGGACCAGGGTTAAGGCCGCATAAGTTTTATAAAAAAAAATAATTCACAACTTTGTTTTTTTTTGGGGGGGGGGGGGGGTACGGCGTGGGAGGGCCAGGGGTTTGGTCCAATAAGTTTTGGAATACAATATCGGTAATTTTTTTTAAAAGAGGGAGTCAGGCCATAGAGGGTTAGGGATAAGCTCCAATAATAAACTAATTAATTAATTTATTTTATATCCCATCAAAAATACAATGCATGACAATCGAGTATAACAAAAAGAAAAAAAATGAAAAAATCACATACAAAAACTGGAGCAAATGCATACAAAATAAATCTCAAATAAACCAAACATTTTGGGAAATTAAACCACTCCAAGGGTGGTAAACCTCTTTAAAATGAATCATAAAAATACATACAATATAAAAATGATAGTAGCCCTGCAGAAAAATAAGCAAACTTGAATTAAAATAGAAAACGATTCCAAGGGTGGTTCGATGGATAATCTGTAAGCTTGGAAAAGAGCCTATCTGCAGCATCTAGATGATCCGGCAAGCAGTATCTCTTCCGAAATCTACGATTCCTAGTCCGAGGAGGAACCCAAATAAGAAACTTTAAATAGTTGAAATAAACGCTCCTGAATTTCTATTTTATCTGATTGGTTAAAAATGTCACAGAAAGGAACCACGCATAGAACATGAGGGAGAGAAACAACATTATATACTTTCAAAGGTGGCGTTTACCAGGATTCAGCTGTGATCCAAGGGCAACAGCATACGTATTACAGATCTTACGTTCGGTTCGGTTAACAAGTAATTTCCGAGTTGACTTTAGGAATGTACCAATAGGGAAACCAAGGTACACATGCTGCTTCACTGGTAGAAACTCAAAATCACCTAGATTTACACTATCAGGAGTTTCAGAACGGTTAAAATTAAATAAGAAGATTTGAGACTGAGCCGTATTTAAAGAAAGACCAATCTCAATATAATTATTCACAATCTCCCTAAAACTTTTCACAATCTAAAAACAGCCCTACTTGTGTTAAGAACGTCATCCACATAACATAAAACAGACGCACTAACACCATTTAATAATCAGCAAGGCAATAAATCACCTTGGGCTCTTAGGGTCGCGTTATTCTAAATACTAGGAGAGGTAATGACCCCTTGTTTAATTTTAAGATTCACACAGAGTTCAGAAGGAAGAAGCGAAGATTCAATCTTTAAACGTATTCGGATGTTTCTTTACATACAATAAAAAGGTCAAGCTACATCAACAGATACCCCACTTTTTCAATAGCTCAAACATAGCCTGAGAATGAACTAGAGATCCGGAAGCATTACTAATGCTATATGGCCATAGCCAAAGGGCTACCTGACCTTTCAGCATCCTTTAATATTGTTCATAAACTTCATAAAAAAAGCCTTGTAGCAATCGAGACGCGGTTAAAACCCAAACTGAAAAAGAGGCATCACACACAGTTGTTGAAAATGTTCTGTAACTCAAAAATTTTCGAAAACAAACTATAAACTGTAATGGGCCTACAAAACGAACATAGAGAAGGCGGTTTCCCTATTTTTAAAACCGGAGTTACAACACCAACACATAAGCAATCTGGCACAACTCCAGACTCTAAAAATCATATGGGATAGTAAAGCCATATGGTCAAAAATGTAATCACTGGCAAACTCAAAATGGTGAAATAATCCCATCCAACCCAACAGAAAACTTCTTTTTAAGGTTCGGTATAACTTCTTTAATCAAATTACCTTCAACAATTACCTGCTTGGATCTATCTCGGCTATTCAAAAAACTCCTAATTTCTTAATCCAACTTTTAGCCTGTGAACTCTCAGGGACTTTAAACTGGGCAGGAAAATGAGCCACCCACTCAGATTCGGGTATTTCTAAAGCACTAAAATAATTAGATTGACCGTGGCGAGACCTCCAAAGAAAATTTGGACCGTCAGCGATTTTTGCCGCCAGTTCAGCTTCAATATTTGCAACATGATCATAGAGCGCTTAACAAAACTTTTTTTTTTCGTATGAATGTGGAGAGCATTTACAACACGAACTTTAGGCCTATCACACTCTTGCCATATTTGCAACCATTCTTTAGCCTGAGAACAAGCACTAACTAAAATTAGATTTGGAAACGAACCACATTTTTCCATTCTCGCTCGAGACTTGCGAACAGGTACATTTGCCTGATCAGCACATCTAACAGCTTTGCAATAAATTATTGTTAGTAATTTTATGGGGAAGGTCAAGTCATGGAGAGCTAGGGGTAAGGTCCTATAAGTGTTAGAATAAAATATTGTTAATGAGTTTTTTGGGTTTTTTTTGGGGGGGGGGGCATGGAGGGCCAGTTGCAGCTTCCAGAAGTTTTGGAGTAAAATATCGTTAATAAGCTTTTTTGAGTGGTCGGGCAGTGTAGGGCAAAGGATCAGCTCCCTTAAGTTTTTCATAAAAGATCATTAATAAGTTTTTTTAGGGGGATTGTGCTTCGGAAATCCAGGGTGTCAGCTCCCATAAGTATTGAAATAAATCATCGTTAATAAGTTGTTGCGCTCTGTAATTATATCTCTGTAAGTATAATAGGTAGTTGATCATAGACGGCACGTTGTTCGAGCAAAAGTCAATTCAGAAATTCTGCTGGGTAACCCCAGATGGTCGGACAAAAAAACAAATCGACTACTTCTTAATTTTAAAACGTCGGAGAAGAAGCTTATTTGACGTATTTGGAGCTGACGTTAATTCGGACTATATATTGGATGGCCGAAATAAAAATGAAGTTGAAACCTCAAAAGAAGGAAGTGACCAGTACCTATAGGCGGTTTGAAACCGAAAAACTGAAAGACCGAGAAATGCACAATTTCTATATTTCTCTGAAAAACCGATTTTAGGTCTTGAATCTAACAGATGAAACTGATAATCATGGTGTTAAAGATATCTGGTTGATAATCAAGAAAACCTGCCATGATGCCGCAGAGGCAAGTCTTGGTATGCACCGCAATAATTTTGAGATAACCATTTTGTTTAACGTAGTTTAAAGTTCCGGAAATTAGGTCTTTGAGAATGGCACCCCCCGCCCCCCACAACCCTCGTGGGCAAGGGTTGTAAGCTATTCCCTGGGGGTATATAAGGTTTTTTTTAGAAAGCGTTGACGTAGAAACGTTGTCGTAGAATCAAAATTTTGAGATAGCCATTTTGTTCAACGTAGTTCAAAGGTGCAGAAATTGTCTTTGAGGAGGACAAACCCCCCCACAGCACCCAGGACAAAGGTTGTAAATTATACCCTGGGAGAATATTAGGTTTTTATATAAGTGTTGTCATAGAAACTTCAAAAAGAGCTCATTCTGTTGGGAATTGAGACGGCTAGTGCCCTTATCATAGGCAGCACAATAGCGCTGCCTAAGTAAAAAACGATCTTGGCACAATGTATTTTTTTTTAAGTTTTAGACCAGGGCACTTTGGATCGAAGGAGTTGTCGTAGAAACTTCAAAAAGGGCTCTTTCGGTTGGAAATTGGAACGGCATGTGTTATTTTTAATAAACGAAAGTGATTGCAAGAAAACTAACATCCTTCTACGCCCACCACTTCCCCAAACACATCCAATCAAAATTTTGAGACAGCTATTTTGTTCAAGGCAGTTTAAAGATCTGGAAATTATGTCTCTGAAGAGGACACCCCCCCCCCCCCACAGCCTTCAGGAAAAGGGTTGCAAGTTATGCCTTCGGGGCATATAAGGCTTTTCTTAGAAAGTGTTGTCGTAGAAACTTCAGAAAGGACTCATTCAATAGGTAATTCAAAGGCCTAGTGCTTTTATTTAATGTCGAAGTTATTAGAGGACAACTAATCCCACTTTCACGCCCACCATTTCTCCAAACACATCCTATCAAAATTTTAAGATAACTATTTTTTTCAATGTACTTCGAAGTTCTTGAAATTAAGTCTTTGAACGTGACTAATCCCCCACAGCCCTCAGGGCGAGGGTTGTATGTTATGCTCTGGGGGCATATACGGCTCTTATAGAAAGAGTTGTCGTATAAACTTCAAAAAGGGCTCATTCGATTGGAAATTGAAAGGGCTAGTACCCATTTTAATAGTTGAAAGTGGTTGGAGGGCAACTAACCCTCCTCTCACGCCCACCTTTCCCCAAACACATGCAATAAAAATTTTGAGATGTTTGTTTTGTTCAACATAAATTAAAGTTCTGGAAATTAGGTCTTTTAGAATGATAACCCCCTCAGAGCCCTTAGGGCAAGGATTTAAGTTATGCTCTGAGAGCTTATAAGGTTTTAATAGAAAGTGTTCTCTAAGAAAACTTCAAAAAGGGCGCCCATTTCAATAGTTGAACGTATTTTAAGGGCAACTTACCCCCCTCTTACGCCCGCCATTTCCCCAAAACCACCCATTCAAAATTTTGAAATAGCCATTTTGTTCAACGTAGTTAAAAGTTCTGGAAATTAGGTCTTTGAGGATGACCCCCCACAGCCATCAGGGTAAGGGTTGCAAGTTATGCCCTGAGAGCATATAAGATTTTAATGGAAAGGGTTGTCATAGAAACTTCAAAACGGGCTCATTAGATTGTAAATTGAAAGGGCTAGTTGCCTTTTTAATAGTAGAAAGTGGTTGGAGGGTTACTAACCCCCTCACACGCCACCCATTCACAAAAACACATCCAATCAAAATTTTGATATAAACATTTTGTTCAACGTAGTTTAAAGTTCTGGAAATTATGTCTTTGAGAATGACAATCCCTCCCCTACATCCCTCAGGGCAAGAGTTATAACTTAGGCTTTGGGGGCATTTAAGGTTTTTATAGAAAGTGTTGTCTTAGAAACTTCAAAAAAGGCTCATTCGATTGGAAATTGAAAGGGCTAGTGCCCTTTTTAATAGTCGAAAGTGGTTGGAGGGCAACTAACCTCTCACTTACACACACCATTTCCCCAAAGGCATCCAATGCTTTTGAGAAATACATTTTGTTCAACGTAGTTAATATTTCTGGAAATTATGTCTTTGAGGATATCAAACTGCCCGCACCCCTCAGGGCAAGGGTTGTAAGCTTCACCCTGGGGCCATATGAGGTTTTTATAGAAAAGGTTGTTGTAGAGACTTCAAAAAAGACTCATTCGATTGGAAATTGAAAGGGATAGTGCCCGTTTTAATAGTCGAAATAGATTGAAGGGCAATTAACCCCCTTCTCACGTCCACCAATTCCTCAAACACATCCAATATAAAATTTGAGTTAGCCATGTTCAACGTAGTTTAATGTTCTGGAAATTAGGTCTTTGAGGATGACAACCCTTTCCCCACAACCCACAGGGAAAGGATTTCAAGCTATGCCATGGGGACGCATAAGATTCTTATAGAAAGTGTTGTCGTAGAAATTTTATAGGGGGCTCATTTGATTGGAAATCTAAAAGGCAATCGCCCTTTTCGATAGTCGAAAGTCATTGGAGGGCAACTAACCACCTCTCATGCCCACCATTTTCCCGAACACATTCAATCAGAATTTTGAGATAACCATTTTGTTCAACGTAGTTGAAAAGTCCGGAGATTATGTCCTTGAGGATGACAAACCCCTCACAGCCCCGAGGGCAAAGGTTGTAAGTTATGCCCCGGGGCATTTAAGATTTTAATAGAAAGCGTTGTCGCAGAAACTTCAAAATGGGCTGACTCAATTGTGAATTGAGAGGTCTAGTGCCCTTATTAATAGTCAAAAGGGATCGGAGGGCAAATGCCTCGCCCTCCTACGCCCGTCATTTCCCAAAACACTTCCAATGAACATTTTTATACAGCCATTTTGTTGAACATAGTTGAAGTGTCTGGAAATTATGTCTTTGAGTATGAACCCCCCTCCGCCACAGCCCACAGGGCTAAGGTTGTAAGTTACGCCGTGAGGGCATACAAGGTTTTTATAGAAAGCGTTGTCGAAAAAACTTCAAAAAGAACCAATTCGATTGGAAATTGAGAGGGCTATTTCCCTTTTTAACAGTCAAAAGCAATCGGAGGGAGAATCCCCCCTCTTCCCACGCTCATCACTTTCCCAAACATTTCCGTTTATCATTTTGATATGGCCATTTAGTTCAACGTAGTTGAACGGTATACAAATTATGTCTTTGATGATGAAAACCCTCCCTCCATAGCCCTCAGAACAAGGGTCATAAGTTATGTCACTGGGGTATATAAAGTTTTTACAGAAAGTTTTGTCGTAGAAGCTCCAAAAAGGGCTCATTCGATTGGAAACTGAGAGGACTAACGACTTTTTTTATTGGTCGAAAGTGATCAGAGGGCAAATGCCTCCCCCCACGCGTATCGTTTCCCCAAACACTTCCAATCAAAGTTATGAGACAGTCTTTTTGTTTGACTTACTTCAAAAGTCTGGAAATTATGTCTTTGAGCATAACAAATCTCCCCATTCCTCAGGGCAAGGGTTTTACGTTATGCCCTTGGGGGCATTTAAGGTTTTGTAGATAGCTTGGTCACATATACTTCGGAAGAGGCTCATTGGATTGGTAATTAGACGCCCTAGTGCTCTTTTTGAGAGTCAAAGTGATCGGAGGGAAGCTACACCCCCCTCCTCACACAAACACGCACGTCTTATTGTCCTAAAATACATCTGATAGAAATTTTGTGATAGCCATTCTATTGAAAATAGTCTAAATATCATATAACAAGGCTTTTGGGGTTGAAAAAAAAAACAGAAATTAGAGGCAAGAGTTGTAACTTATGCCCAAGGGGTATTTAAAGTTATTATAGAAGAAATGGTTGTTAAACTTTAGAAGAGGCTCAGCATTTTTCCTTAAAAAACCCTTTTTCCCTATGTCAATATAAAACAAACAAAAATTAATTAAAAATACTTTTTCCACAAAATAAGTTTTTCAAAAAAAAGTAAGGAACTCCTTTAAACCAAAAATGAACAAAAATAGAATCAAATAATGGATCTGGATATCAACGTTCAAATATTTTGGAATTTGGATCGAATATGATTGAAGAATAGTTACTGAGATAAAAAGGAGAATTGGATAAGCAACGTCGGCATTCAAAAAATTGAAACCAGTATCGCGAAGCAAAAAATACTCTTTGCGCTTCAAGCTCCGTCTGTTGAACAGCAATGTTATGTCCATTCTCCTTTATGCAAATGAATGCTGGAAGCTGAATGTCCAACTGCAAAAAGGTATCCTAGCATTTAAAAATGGCTGCCTCAGAAGAATTCTTAACATTTCATGGCAGGACATGGTCACGAACATAATGATCCGCAGACGAACAGGTAGACGAACTGCTAGTGACTGATCTACTGAAGCTGAGAAGACTGACCTATCTTGGCCATGTCCTCCAGATTTCAGGAGACCGTCATCCAAATGCTGTCTACTAGTGGCAACTCCAGGGTGGCCGAAAAACAGTGAGACCAAAACAAACCCTCCAACAACAGTACGACCGAGACCTGCGGAGTGCTGAGATCCCATTACAACCACAGTGGTAAGACGTCACGGCTGCTGCTCCGTTATGATATGTCTGGCGAGGCTTCATTTATGCACTACGTGCCACACCTGGTATTGGAGAAATTAAGATCTAAGGTAATTTGGGGAAAAACAGGTGGGGGCTAGTTGCCCTCTGATCCCTTTTGACTCTTAAAAATTTCAGTAGAACCTACAATTCTCATTCGAATGATCCCCCTTCAATGTTTGTACGACCATCTCTTCCACATGAAGTCCCTCTGGGAAAAAAATAAATAATAAAATATTGAAGCCTTGCCTCTCAAGCGTAAAATTTAAATCGTTGCCTCTCTCATAAACCATTATAATCTATGGAAAAATAAATCCTACTCGAGATGAATCAAATAGAGGTTAAAGCACAATTCTGCTCCATTCACTTACTTCTATCCTAATTGTAAAAAATTAAGCTGCGTTTAAGAAATGCTGCAGGGATTCATAAAAGTAGAGATTATTTTATTAAATTTAAAACGCAATAAATTATTTGACGCTCTTGGGCCACTGTTCCTTGTAAATTTAGCAACAGTATACCTGTTTAGACAAATCTTTTGGAATTATTTTGTATGTTTTTGTTTTTATCATTTTTGTCACCCTATACATACAGCTCGTTAGCAAGACCTGTTTGATAGGCGATTTTCAAATATATCTAGGGATTAAAAAAATGTCAAAGCC
Source organism: Artemia sp. Qi Xiang Cuo (assembly GCF_049724085.1). NCBI lineage: Eukaryota > Metazoa > Arthropoda > Branchiopoda > Anostraca > Artemiidae > Artemia > Artemia sp. Qi Xiang Cuo. Next base: position 4,097,768 of record NC_142799.1, read on the forward strand.
AGTTTGAAAAATAGAAATAAACTGTTTTCAAATATACTTTTTGACTAAGATATCAAGCGGAGGAACTACAGAAGATCCACAAAATAGAGTCATAAGTGAGACCTTTAGACTGAAATCTTTTTCTCTCTTATCTTCGTTAAAGAAATAATTCTTTCTCCTTTCTAAAAAAAAACCTTGATCCGTTGAAAAATAAACTATCAATTGCATTATATACGGAACGGTCAATAAAACGTCAAAAAATGCATTAATATTTTCCTTCTGAAAGCTATCTCTTACATGAAGGCAGGATTGTGCCACAACAGAAGCGACAATTTAACAATAACATTGAATCAAAACAAAATTCATTGACATGAATTTGACAAAATTCATTGAATCAAAACAAAATTCATTGACATGAATTTGACAAAATTCATTGAACAAAATTCATTGACATGAATTTTGTTCAATCAACTGCAAAGTAGAGCGTGCCACGAAAATAAGTTGGAGTCAACACAGTCGCACGAATATCAAGCAAAGAAGTACTTTTCTCATATATTTCCTTACCGATAGCAAAAACCATCACCTTTCGGTGGGAGATTGAGTAGGGGGTAACTAAGGAACTAAAACTCTAAACGACAATATCTTCCCATCTTATAAAGGTGGACTGTTTTTGTATTAGGAATTTAAAGGCAGTAAAGCTGAAACATGCTATAAAATTGTATATATTTTACTTCTTCCCTCTGTCAGATACTGTTTCCATCATACTCATTAGAAGTTCTCAAAGTTTTCTTACCTTTTTCACTGTCTGAAGCAAACTAGCCATTTTTCATTTGTTTATATTCATTCATTATTTCCTTTTAAGTTAATTGACAGTCCCCTCTGATTTTTCTAGATAGAAAAATGGAAGCATTAGAGTTTCTATCAGTTTTCAATATTCATGTTACTCTTTTTTCAATACTGCACCCAATATTTTCAGGTAAAAATGTTTATAATAAGTCAATAAATAAAATATAGTTTTATGTCAATTCTGTTACCACAATCCGTTTTTCTACGGTTTCTATCTCTGTTAGCTCGGGTGACTTTTTACTTACAGTTTTGTCATCAAGAACTGTTTACTAAGGTATACTCAAATGTTTCTAATAACGACTATTTTAAAAATATTTTTAAAGATACAAAAAAAAAAATTTAAAGGTTTTTTTCAAAAACTGATCTAAACTTGAACAACTCTGAAAGAACCCAAAACGAGTTGCTGTCACTAGAAATTTCTAAGAAGTGAAAAGTTTTTCTCTCAAAAGTTATTTTGCTTCATCAAAGGGCCGTTCTTTTCTTCTCTAGGAACAGAAGTCAATCCATCAACAAATGAAAAACAAATTGCATTATATGAGAACATTTCTTTTAATAGCTATGTGAATAGAGAAGAAATAAAATCCAGTCTAGCTTATTTTTTCACTTAAAAGTTATATTACACTTGAAGACATGATGGAGGTATAATAAAAGCAAAAGTTTCAAAATAATTTAATTCAAAATAAAAATGATAAACACAATTTCTGGTTGTTCAACGGTTACATATCACTTATTATATTACTAGATAGCAGGGAAGTCATCCAGCAGTTGTTTTTTTTATGTTATCTGAGGAGACGAAAGTTCCTTTACTAATCCAATAGATACTGCAAACTATTTTTGCATTCTATAACTTTTAAGAATTGTTTATTTCAGCCCAAAATAAATATATGTTGTATAAAATAGATTTTAAGTCATTGTACTCTGAGACTGCTATGCTGGGTGGAAAAAGGAAGTTCATATTATGTTTTGAAAATCCAAAATTTGGAATGGACAAAGTGAATGGCTTTTCAAACGGTACCGACGGTTCCTACATAATAGATTATAACTCTAACAGCTTATAATCAGAGGTACATTATTCTCAAACAAGTTAAATAGGATTTACCAATAGAAATAAAATCTGAATTTATTCATTGTCTTCATTGTTATGGCAAATTTAAAAAGAATATCATCAAGCGATTCAAGCAAAGAAGAAATCGTATTTTAATGTATATTAAATATATCTACCTTCTACCTCTAACATCCAACGCTCCTTCTGCCTATCAATTTTCAACAGAAAAGCATGTAAGTTTACTCTTGTTTGAACCTGAATCACGCAAGAATTTTCAGTCGTTATAATCAGAGAGCCAAGGTAGGTCAAAAAGCCCTACTGGTTTGTAGAACAAAGTTAAGCACAATAAATCTTGTTTTAATCGAAACGATTTTTGAATTTTTAATCTTTATTACTAGGGAACCAAAGTTGGCCACGACCCTTTGAACATCAATTTTGTATTTAATTCTGCACATTTAAATTCTGAAAATAAATTAATCATATTATGATTATTCATCATATTCAAAATGCTGAAAAATATTCTGAATAATAAGCTTTGATTACAAAGTGCCAAGAACCTTGCCAAGAGTTGACAAAATATTTGTTTTTTACTACCTGGATACATCTTCCATCTATTCATACCTTGAAGCAACTATTTTCTAAGAAATTTCTCTTGGCCATTTCAAAACAATGAAATTTGTATGACATTATCAGCAGTAAGATGTATAAGTATAATTAATAGCATCCCATGGAAATAACCGGTTTCCCTTTTAAAGTCGTTTAATTAACTTCCAGTATAACGATCATGACTTTTTGTATAAATGACCTTTACCTAACCCCATGAATAACAAAGATCTTGATCTAAAATAGGTAAGGACTACACCAATTTATGGACCAATGAATGCCCAAACCCGACGACTATGAACTAATATTTGAAGGATCTCCGGCCTATTCTCTGAATGTCGATGGTACTACTATGTTAGTTTTTTACAATTTGGGAGTCTTCGCTGCTGTTTTCTATCTTAGGATTGGTGGGCATATTTGAATAAAATGCTTTAAAATCAATTAAAAGAAAATGCTTTTAAAAAAATCATAGGTTTTTGTTTAGTTTTGGCATCAAAGGAAAGTGAAGAGCAACTCTAAAATTTAGAATATGGATTTTAATATCTCAAAACTAGATAAAATCATCGAAATGAAACTTTCAGAGATTATTAAAGGGTGGAATTTAGAATTGAATTCATGTATTTTTTTAGTTTGCCCTTCGAAGGAAAGAATAGTTAAGTTTTTAAACTTTAAATAATCATTTTTAATGTCTCCCAATTAGATGAGCATATCGAGATGAAACTTGCAGAGATTGCTAAGGGAGGAATGTTATCTTCTATTCCTAAAACTGTTAATTTTCCCTCCAAAATTCAGACTCCCTCCCAAAAAAATTATATTACAAAATGGTTATTGGAGTTAAAGTTTTCTAATCATAGGCAGAGCAATGGCGCTGCCTAAGTAAAGAACGATGTAGGCACAATGTATTATTTGTTGTTTTTTTTTTTTGTTTAGAACAGGGCGCTTTGTATCGAAGGACTTATCGTAAAAACTTCAAAAAGCGTTCATTCGATTGAAAATTGAAAGGACTAGTGCACTTATTAATAGTCGAAAGTGATTGGAGGCCAACTAACCCCCATCCAACGCCTACCATTTCCCTCGCCTACCAGTGCCTCCACGCCTAACACATTCAATCAAAAATTTTAGATAGTCATTTTGTTCAACGTAGTTAAAAAGTCGGAAATTATGTCTTTGAGAATGATAACTCTCCCTCCCATAGCCCTCAGGGCAAAGGTTGTAAACTATGCCCTGGGGTTATTTAAGGTTTATACAGAAAGGGTGATTGTAGAAAATTCAAAAGGGCTCATTCGATTCGAAATTGAAAGGGCTAGTGTCCTTTTTAATATTCAAAAGTGATTGGTGGGCAAATAACAACTCTCTCGCGCCCACAATTTCCCCAAACACATCCGACCAGAATGTTAAGCTATCCATTTTGTTCAACGTAGTAACAAGTTCTGGAAATTAGGTCGTTGAGTATGACACCCCTCTCAGAGCCCACAGGGCAAGGGTTGTAAGTTATGGCTTGGGGGAATATAATGTTCTTATAGAAAAAAATCGGTCATACAATCTTCGGAGTGGCCTCATTGGATTGGTAGTCAGACACTCTGGGGTTCTTTTTAAGAGTCAAAACGATCGAAGAGTGGCTACTCCCCCCACACACACACGTTGTTTTGTCCCGTAATGCATCTAATAGAAATTTTGAGATAGCCATTCTATTCAAAATAGTCTAAATATCATATAACCAGGCTCTTGGGGATGAAACAAACCCAAAATAAGGGACAAGGGTTGTAAGTTAAGCCTAAAAATTCTTTTAAATGTTTATCACTTCTATAACTTTAAGAAATAAAAAATTAATTAAGATTTCAAGGATTAAATGTCAACATATATATATTAAACTGACAATACACATTTTTTTCAGTAAATTCATTTGAATTCTTTCAGTAAAGTGCAAATTATATACTGGCTTTAAGAAAGCATAGGCATTTTCAACCATACTTACATTAGTAGTTAGGCTTAGTTAGGTTTTGAACTAGGTTTCATTTATTTATTGATATATTTATTGATGCGACATATTCTGTTATTGTAAGTAATTTATTACATTTATTTCACCTAATTTATTTCATTGTTTAGATGAGATTTAATAAAAATTCAAAAAGGCAGGTATTTAAGGTCTTTTATAAACCATTAACTGTATTCAAAAGATATATCTTGCTCTAATAGGTATTTTATTATATGCTTAAAAAACTTAGGTTTCAATCCCGATGATTATGGTAACTCAATCAGAATGCAGTTGCATGTCCATGCTAAAGAATATTTAATAAAATTCTTTTTGTGTAAATTTACTGATGTTTTGTGATACAGAAGACGCTGGAGCTAATTGGAAGTTCCTTTTACGTTATACACCATTTTCTTTAGACAATCCCGTACACAAAATTAAGCAGGCCAGACCTCTGATAAGCTTCTAACTTTATTCATAAAAAAATATTTGGCTCTCAAGAAATTTTAATAAGCTTTTTCAGATACATTTCTTTGTTTGAAAACATTCTAAGTCAATATTCTAGAAGTTCAAAAAGTTTTTACTACGTTTTTGCATATTTTAAGTTTTATTTCCACCTCACTGGGACATCTTACGGGGATACACTCTAGTAGATCACAATTATCATGGACACTTTGCTGCTATTTAAGGATGTTTATATGCCGTTTTATTGTGAATTACATTTAATCATAAGATATGTTCTATTCTGTTGCGTATTGTATTCTGCATGGATTCAATTTAAATAACCCTTTCTTAAATGACCCTTTCTGTTGCGTATTGCATTCTGCATGGATTCAATTTAAATAACCCTTTCTTTTTCTAGGTCACTTCATGTTGACAAGAATACACTCAGTCAATTTTTTAGTAAGTTAGGGTTATACTACATGATTACGAAGAAATCAAATAGAATAAAACAAATTGACGGGTTTCTATGGGCAAAGTAGTTATTTTGTCGGTGAAATTATGCCTTTTCCACTTGTTTTAAATATATTCTAGTCAACAACAAGAAAAACAAATAGTATTCAATTTGATTGTTAGCTTTTAGATATAACACAATTAAATGAAGTTTATGTGATTTCAAACGCCAATAACAATATATTAAATGAAAGAACAACATCTATTTTTACAAAATTTCATAAAGATTAGAATAAAAACATTTTTTTCAACTAGATTTGGAGAAGATATGTAGAAATCAGTACACTGAATTGACCGATAAATTATGTGTAGCAATCAAAGCGCCTTATTAGAAGCAATGAAAATTTAACACTCTGGGCAATGAGAATGAATGAACCCAGGAGAATAACAGTGAAGTTTCAGCTTTTTTTAAAGGTTTTTTACCATCCAATTTGTATGTTGAACGATTGAATTCTTTGGTATTATAGCCAATTTAATCAGGCTAGAGAATTTAAAGAAGTCATTCTGCGAGACTAGCAGAGAATAATCGTGCTGATAAAGTGATGAGGTTTTCGGGTTTAGCCTGGACGGAAATCATTAATCCCAAGTCCACCTTCAAATGGAAAAAAACAAAAAGGTAAATCAACCAAGTAGATATTCGATCATCACTTATTTAGCATGATTAAATAGGGATTGGTTTCAATCTCTTGAAGTTACATGGAAGAGAAATAAAAAATCTGGTTCTGTCTTGTGAGGTGATATCAGGCGTCACAAACAACGGACTCGACCACTTTCTTAACCTCAAACGGTTGGAGCAAATCCATATTTGGAATAAAGCTATTTTTCCAAATGGTATCATTTGAAGTTGTTCGTAGTGAAGATAGTAAAGGTCGTCATGATGATTTAAGAACAGAAAAAAGGGACGCTAGTCACCATAAAACATGAAATAACCTTTTTTGGTCCCATCCCAGTGAAGAATTGTGGAGGGAATGAACGTCGATACCAATCAAGGGTTAGAATGGGGTATGGGACTACAGGGTAAGGGGATAAAATATGACTAGTAATAGGATAGAGTATATTCCAGGGACCATAGTTTGGAAAGGCTATGCCTCGGTATGGAAATCACAACTGGCCCAACGGTTGTGAATTTAATGACTGTTAATAGAGCTGACTATAATTTTTGACCTCCAAAAAAACTCTTAACCAAGGGACGTGTCCCCAGAGGGCTTTTCTAGAAGAATCTCCTCCCCTTCATCAATCTACCAAATGGAGAAATGAAAAATCTGGTTCTCTCTTGTGAGGTGATATCAGGCGTAACAAACAATGGACTCAACCACCTTCTTAACCTCAAACGGTTGGAGCAAATCCATATCTGGAATAAAGCTATTTTTCCAAATGGTATCATTTGACATTGTTCGTAGTGAAGATAGTAAAGGTCGTCATGATGATTTAAGAACAGAAAAAAGGGACACTAGTCGCAATAAAACATGAATTACCTTTTTTGGTCCGATCCCAGTGAAAAACTGTGGAGGGAATGAACGTCGATACCAATGAAGTGTTAGAATGGGGTATGGGACTACAGGGTAAGGGGATAAAATACGACTGGTAATAGGATAGAGTATATTCAAGGGACCAAAGTTTGGAAAGGCTATGCCTCGGTCTGGAAATCACAAATGGCCCAACGGTTGTGAATTTAATGACTGTGAATAGAGCTGACTATAATTTTTGACCTCCAAAAAAACTTTTGAACAAGGGACGTGTCCCCAGAGGACTCTTCTAGAAGAACCTCCTCCCCTTCATCAATCTAGCAAATGGAGAAGAAAATTGATAAACCAGATCCCACACTCCTTCCCAGGCTTTCCCAATCCAAACTGATCTTCAATGCCACCCTACTTTTCCAATACCCCTTGCAATCCTTCAAATTCTAGCTCCCAATTAACCATGTTTTTCCCAAGGATGGAAAGACCTTTCCCCTTTCCTGAAGATCTATTTTACTCCCATATCAGTAGGGAGAGGGTAACTACTTCTAACGGGAGTCCATATATGGGCATTGACTAACTATTGGGAGTAAATGAAACCGGTAAAAGATCACATGCGTCTTTCTTGGCCAATCAGAGAGTTGCATTACTAACAAGAGTGACATCAGAGCAGACTTCTGAGAATTTCAACATCGGTTTGTACAATAGCTCAAATAGCTCTTAGCAAGCGCAACGAATATAAGGAAGGATTTTCAGTAGGTTGATATTAGTGTGAGAATAGAATTCAAGGAGTGAGAACAGTTTGACTTTACTCGTTTATTTATTCATTGAGATATATTTGCAATAATGAGTGGAATGTTTACACTATTAGAAGTTGATAGTGGAGCTGGTAGCAGCAGCAATGATACAAGAGCACCAAATATTGCGGTTGAAATCACTAGAGGATCACGGCTTTGTCTTGAATGGGATGAAGTATATGCAAGATACGTGTTATCTTTGAGTAAATTGAAATTGGAGGACCTATTATGCTTTGATGCAAAAGTTGATATAACACATGTGAATAGACTTCAAAGTGCTTTAAATGCAATAGTGACGTATATAAAGGACAATAAGTTATACCGATAATTGTATATGTGTAATTTATATTATTGCTGTAATTAAGAAACGCACAATAAAATTGTTTCGAAATCAAAAATGACCCCTTTCTTTTTGTTAGATTTTTAGGTTATCGAATATTTTTGAAGTAGAACGAATCATGGTTAGTCTAGAGTCTGCAGTGAGAGTGTTAGGATTGAAAAATGAATAAATTTGCGAAAGAGAGAATTAAGTCGAATCTTGTGATTATGGAAAAAGATTTGATTCTGGATTACGATTTTCTCAAGTTATCTCTTCAACGGAAGATATTCTCTCAGGGAACACTTGACAATATAATGAAAACTGATTCTCCACCATTGGACTATTGTATGAAGCTTTTACGACGTGACTCAAATACTTTTACTCAATTTATTGATATATTAATTGAAACAAAGCAAAATATAATCGTGGATATACTTTTGCAAACATTGTCATAGATTCTATGTAAATGGCCCTTTCTTCAAAAGAGGCTATTTAACGTCACAGAGTTACTGCTCTCCTATCCCTCTCTGAATTTATCAAACTTGGATCAGTTTCTTTTTAGCTGTGAGAGGGTTGAAAACGGGAACCAAAAATGTTCTATACATGTCCACTATGTTTGTATACTCTTGGCAGTTGGTCATCATGTGAGAATTGTACAATTATTGATGAATATAAGGAAGAGTGCAAATTACTCAATCCATGTAAATTACATAGAGGATATGCAGTACAAATTAAAGATTGTAATTCATGTCTTGAAGAGATTTGTGACTCTCACCCTAAAGGGCAACTGTGCTCCAATTGCCGCTGACAAATGTTATTAGTGGGAGAATACTTATTCTGGTAGGATTGGAAAGAACCCTAAAGGTTATTTCTACGAGATTGGTATCGTCGTTGTTTTAAATTATTTTGGGAGGAAGAATCAGGTTTATGATTCAACTGTTGGGGTAACAAAAAAAATTTGGTTTATACGTCATCGTTGTGACGACACTGTCTATTATGACTTTATCCCTAGTGATTTTTATTTGGCAGTTACCGTATTTGATTCCCCACTTGAAATAACTGTATGTGATATTGCTTCAAATAGACAGATTGAAACACGTGAATTTCACAAAATGAATGCAAATAGTATAGACTATACAAAGACTATACAAAGAGATACGACAAGAGTGAAGCTACATTGTACTGTAGAAAATGTGACCCTGACTTTGCAGCCAATTAAGATATACAGTGAAGTCAAATGATCTACCAGCATTAGTGGTTGTCGACAGTTGCCTATACACCGAAGAAATCTAAAGTGAAGAAAAAAGACATTGTTGTTGCATATATACAATTTTTATTAATAAACAAATTCACATACATTTTTTAAGCACTTCACTCGTAGGGCACTATAATCAATATTATACAGGTCTGAGAGGATATTTTCAACCATAAGGTCGTTAAGACGTGGATTTTCTACATAAATGTTGAGAAACTTTTTGTAAGTATAACCGCGACATCTGAAGACGAAATATAGTAGCGCATGGAAACCGCAACTTTTAGTCGTCAGATCCTGCATTCTCTTCCGATTTTGAATAATAGTTTCCCCACTGCTTTCAATATAGTTGTTGATGTGCGGAGTGTAGAATATATAGGCTAGGCCGAGAGGATAAAAAAATTCAATCGCCTTCATTGTTTGAAAGATGCACAACCAATTGCCAGTATTCACAGTCGACGGACTGCTATTAACAATGATTAGGGTATTGTTTGCACTTTGAATTTTTCCATGGAAGTCCGACGGTAGACAATAACATCTGTATTTGGACTTGTAGGGGTCCATATTAAATACATTTATTATTCGACGGGATTTCATGGTGCAAGGTTTAGTAGAACACTGCCTTCAGGAGTGATTTCCCAATAGGTTTCAAATTGATTTAATGAGATTAGTGCAATACTCTTAGGTAACGGGTCGGCAAATGTAGACTCTAAACACACACTCCCCGTTCGTACTATACTCATATCTTTTGCACCAGACAGGTCTAGTACAATAATACCATGTGTGTTTTAGTGAACATTTCTTCGGTTATACCATTTTCAAATAGTTGTAAATCATGATCTAGGGTTTGCATTGTCAGCTCATACAGTGTCCTATAGGATTTATCAAAAGATAAATTGTGGAGTGGGATTCCATTTACTTTGCAAACAAGAGATGAAAGCCATAACATCTCAAATTTATGCTGGTGGCCAGTCCACGATCCTATTGCACTAGTGCTTTTTACAAATGCCAATACTAATTTTGACGGAATTTCGCTACTGATAAAGGATGAGTCGATGAATTTTTGTGAGCCTGTGGCAATATGACGTTGATTGGTGATCGTATGAGGAACAAGTAGTTTAATATTATTTCCACTGGCTCTCAGTTCTTCCACTGCCAAAACAACAGAACTCATAACCTGCTGCTTTTGTACATTTAGTATTGTCGAGGTGAGAGAGAGAGTTACATCAGGATTGGCAGGAAGTTCCTTTCGTAAAATGAAATTGGATGGAGCAAGCGTCAATTTTACGTCCACTTTAATATTGGGTGGTAGCCATTGGGGTATATTAAATATCTCATGATATATTTTTCCAACTAGATGTAGTTCACTAGTTGTCGCATTTTTAAGTGCATCTGTACTATCAGTATCTGTAATATATTCACATCCATTGGAGGTGCCTCTTAATTCCTTGTATGACTTGGGTGTCATCAACCTGAACTGCATATAGCTTGTATAATTTGAGAGATAGTTCCTTGTGCTCACCAATCTTCCATTTATGTAGACAAAGATTTGACGAAACAAATTATGTAATATACAATTTTCATAGGATAATCCATCAGCTCAAATTGACATTCCATTGGCAGATTTCTTGACTATCATATGTAAATCTATAAATGTCAAAGAAATGTCCATAAAGTAGTCCTCATTGGAATAAATTTGAAATTGGATATTATCGGAGAGCGGTTGTTGTGAATAAAATCATTCATAGTATCCATGTTTTACACTCACATCAACATTCTCTGCATTGAATAGATTTAAAGATAAAGTGATTGAAAGTTGGGAATCCTTATGCGGTAAATATGCCACTGTTCAGTCTATGAAAAGAAATCCAGTTTCAATCTAACAATTATTTTCCTAGGGCTTCTTCTTCTTTTGCTACTGCTTATTATACGTGTCGTCTTTTTCCTTCTTTTCTTTGACAGGGGTGATGTCTTTCGTTTCTGACCTGAGTAGAGACTGATGAATGGTGCACTGTTTCTCAACCTTTTTAAACCTTTTTCATTTTGTTTAGATTTCGATTGCTCGCCAAGGGTTCGTGCACTGGACCTAAGATTTTCCGAAGCACTTTTTTTTTAATCCTTGCCAGAGCTCCAATCGTAAAGTGTAGAGGATGCAAAATCTGTCGCAGCCGGTAAAATATATTTTTTAGCTAGAGGTAGTCCAGAGCGAAACAGCTTAGCAAACTGCCAAGACCATAGCCAGACATTAATGAAAGATCTTTGTAATAGTCAATTCCATTACCTAGTCGTCTTGGGCCAAGAGTATTAACATAGCAGTCAATATCAGGACAAATAAGTACCACTTTTCTGCTAGACATCACGTTTGTTTTGAACACCGACAACTATGGGTCAAAAATTGCATGTAATCACAGCCAAACCTTTTCATATTGCTAGAAGATCACCTAATTCAGTTCTTAGTGCTAACTGGCAGAATTCCAAATAGGAAGTTTTTACGGGGATATACTGAAGGTACTTTATATAGTAATGAAGAATATGATCTTGATTGGTTTTTCGTTAAGGAACTCGTAAAAGGGAGACATTGCTATTGCCAACTATGGTTGTTTCAACAAATGAGGCTTGAAGAAATATACACGTGTTCGTGGAGAAGGCAGGTGGGTAGTCAAAAATAACATTAGTGTTTCTGGCTCTTTTACCATTGCTTATATTGAGTTTAAAGCCAAAAACATATTTTAGATTATCATTGAGAATAACCTTTTCACCGGCAATGGGTGAACTTACGTAGATCTTGCCCTCTTTCTTTGAATAGTTGAAATGAAAGGCTACTTTCTACGAGCGGATTCTCTTTTACTGATAGAACGACATAAATTTTTCATACAAGTGAGTTCTTCGTATGGTATTTCAACACATGGATAATCCATCCAATTGATCATTTGAATTTTATGCTGTTCGCTATCTTTTTTTTTTTTTTCTCTCTTTTTTTTATGCTGTTCGCTATAGGGTGGTGGCGGCCAATTAAAGAGTCTTATTTTTATATCATATTTGCGATATTTTCTCAGGATATCATAGGTATGTTTGAGAATACAGTCGCCAAGAGCCACTTCATACGCACCGTCAAAATTTATAGTGGGAGTGAGTTTCGTCCAAAAATCACTTTTTTTATACATATCATTGTAGAGAGGGTCAGAGACATTGGACATGAATGTCAAATAGAAATCATTGGGAATTTTTAACATCTTCACCTGCAACCCAAGAATCAAAATTGGAGTTGTATCCTTGCCAACGAACAAGCAACTGTCTCTTGCCCCTGCGACTACGGCTCTTTAATATCTTTTCAATTTGATAAATTTCACTACTGTTTCTAACTTTTTGTAGTTCATATTCATAAAACCGCCAAGGATCTTATCATTTTTCACAGCCGATATGTCGTGGGGCCTGTCTCTAGGATTTTGGACACTTTAAAAAGTTCAGTGCTCCACAAATAATTCCCCTTTTCAAAAATATTGGTGTCTCTATTAATTAGAACAGTATCGCCATTATTGAATTTCTCCTTCAATTTGTCCATTTTTTTTCACTGGAATATTGTTTAAGAAAAGTATCAAATGTATTTTCACTGAAATGATTTTCCTGAGGGCTAAGAATGGACAGAGATCGATGTGGTTGTTGGTTATATATTTGCATGATTTTATCTAAATCATGCATAAAAGCAGCAGTATTTTTCAGCGTGCAGTATCTTGAAATTCATTGACGAATCATCCTTATCAATCGTTCAGCCAATGCAGCCTTTATCGAACTGTGACTATGGTAGTGCTTTGTATTGTGTTTCTAAAGAACCATTTGCACATGAGTATTAACAAATTTGCTACCGCGGTCACTTTGAATTTTTCTGTAGCAATCTTGTTGAAGAATACTTTCTAAAGCCTGAGCAACTTCAACACCTCTCTTTGATCGCAATGGAATGGCATATGCATAGCGACTAAAGACACTGACTCCTACTAGAATATATTTTTAGGGTGTATTGTGACGTCTTTGAATCACATCTAGAGTTAAAATATCTGTTTGCATTATATACAGAGGGAAAAGGCTTTAATTTGTCGATATTGTTGGCTACGAAGCCTACGATTCCGAAGCAGAGTGTAACTCGGTTCATTTTCTAGATACTCTTTTGCATTTTTTTAAGTGCTGCCACCTACATCACAGGCAACTTTAGAAAGTGTTGAGGGGCAACTTAGGCTTCCCACTTCACCAATATTTCCATAGACATGTTTTAAGACTTCATCCATTTTGAACGCAATTACGTAGCGTAATGCCCACTACCTTTTTGCACACTGGAGGGTGATGCTTGTGACGGTGAGTTGTTCTAACCGTTATCATTGGTGTTATCAAATCATTGCTGCTGCTGCTGCTGCTGCTAGGAGTGCTAGTATTTTCCAAGATTGATTTAAAATCTTCTTCTTCTTCTTCTTTTTTAAATGGTGTTGTTAGAGGGGCTGACACCTCTGCTATATTCCCTTAATTTCTTTAGAATTTGGTTATTGCCAATAAGACTTTTGGGGAAGTTTGATGTATTTAGAAAGTGTATCGATTATTGTCAAATGATAAAAGTCCTTTACGATTTGTAACAATATCAAGAATTAAATCGAGTAGATTAAAATTTGTTCCCTGAATGATAATTCATTTCCCGGTGCTATCGACTTGAACTTGATGATAATCATTACTTTCCAACATGAGATATGTTAATACTCGTTTACTCTGTTCTCGATAGGTCACTGGCAATAGGCTTACAATTCATATCACTATTGAATTCAATTCCTTTTCTTTTGATTGTGCTGTTGCTACTGCAGAATCCTGAGGAGATCTTTCCTGTTTGGGGGGGGCATATGTGAGAGTGGCGGGTCTCTCACGGTAAGGTCTATGTTTGTCCACACGACGCAGTGCATCTTGAAGTAAAACTAGCTTTTTATCATCTGTAATATTTTCAAAATTAATGAATTTGCTTAGATTGTCCTCAAAGTGTTCAACTGGTGAAACGACAAGTTCTATTGGAGTCAATTTATAGGTTTTAGCCATTTAGAGAAAACTGTTTACAAGTCCTGCGATTATTGGCAGTAAAATTGTAAAAAAGCTACCGCCCGCTTGAAGGAGACGTTTTCTTTTAAAATTTTTACCTTTGTTTTTGCAAGCCAAGGCACGTACAGTGGAACGATGTTGCTTTGTCTGTTGTCTAACACCTTCTGGACAGTGTAAATTGCCCTCAGTTAAATTTAAACAAAGTTCAGATATTATATTAACAAATTATTTGTCAACACCATGATTGAGTATGGCCTTCCTGAGTGGGGGTTTCGAAGTGCTTAGAACGGAAAACAAGTTTCTATTTTCGTATTGTTTCTTCAGTGTCATGATGGCAACTAATAACCTTTTCTACTGTTCACCGGAAGATAGACAGTAATTTCTTTGTCGAAAAAATCTTTGACTTCACGCAGATCCTCGGGTGTATTCTGATTAATATTTAGCAAAATATACCCATAGGGCTTATTTTTCGCCTGACTGTACGCTGAAAGCAAAAATTTTGGGGCACCGAGATATATTTGTTTATTAGAGAACTTGAGAGTTATTAGAGAACTTGAATCCGGAACAACTCGGTAGATAATATAGATGGTGCAGTTCAAAGCAAGGGTCCTCATACGCTTTCTCTGATGAAACATATTGTGTAGAACAAGGGTTATGGAAATGTGTTCATGATTGGAGCGAAGAGTAAACAGTTGTAGCATTTCCTGTGAGAACTGTTCAATGGATTCAGCTAAATCATCAATAATCAGCCATGAGTTTGGCTAAATACTAGTGAAAACGTCAAGTCCCCGGATGAATTGTATTGGAATGTATGTAGCAGTGGCAATAGCTTTTATTTTATCATAAGACTCCTGCCAAATACTAAAGCAATAGTAGATTTTTTTGTTGTTTTCAAAAACATTTTTTTTACAATTTTTAATTATTGTTTCTTAAAGTGTCGTTTTGTCCGACACTAATAGTTCACAGATAAACGATCTGAATGTATTCTTACATTGATACATACTGGTGCTGCTGTTGACAACAGTTGGAATACAACTAACTGTAAACCATGCTTGTCTATTGTATAAATAATAATAATTTTTCCTTAGATTTACCTAGCACGATATTCAATGGCAACAACAAAAAGATATTTTTTTTCTTTTATTAACTACACTTTTTGTACAAAATCAGGAATAACAGAACAAAAAATTAATATTTTTTCATTTATTGGTAAAAAAAAAAACTTAAAATACAGCAAGAACAGCAATAGCATCACAGTTGAACACATTTGTGGACTAAGAAAATATGATAAAACACTATTTACAACATTTAAAAGATGAGAATTGCCCCCAAGGCCCCCCCCCCCTCCTCCCAGGCCGAAAGTTGGGCCGAGGCCGAAGACCTACTGCAGGCGGGCCCCCCCACCCCACCCCCTGGGCCGGGGGCGGGTTCAGAAAGGGTGGCCCGCTGAGGTGCGGAAATGAACTCTGTATACAATATCAGTAAAAGTTAAACGATGACGATGGTGGCAATGGAATGAAGATTATATAGAAAAATTGGTGTCCTCCCCTCCCACCCCCATCAAGTACTATTTTTTGAATTTAAACTAATTTATCCAGACCGAGTTGGTTTCGATAGGCCTTACCTTCAACTCGATTTGAAATTCGATAGTGGCTATGGTGGAGTACCCTTACACCATTCTCGAGTACATAGGGCTTGTCAGATATGCAAGACATGGCATTTTTTCCCAATCTAACAGTATAGTTCTTATATTGTAGAGAGTGAAGTGCCATTACTTTTGCTCTTGGCACTAGACAACTGTCCACACAGTTTCTGTAGACACTCATATTGAAACTATTTCTTACAAAGTGTGTAGGCCCTCCTTTGCACGCTTGTTTTACATCCTTTCCGTGTGTTTCCACACAGTATACTTTTGGACCGGGGAACACCCCATTGGATATTAAATCGCTCCCCGTCTCCGACTTTAACAGTTAATAGTTGATTGGGCGCCTGGCGTTTCACCAACTCAGGGTAGATGCTCTCATTTCAATTTGTGTAATCCATCTGCGGGCCAATGTGCAAACCATTTTTGAAATCTTCCAATAAATTCTCGGTTTTATTTTTTAACATTAGAAAGTCTGTGTCCCCATAGTAAACTTGAGCCTTCCCCTCCCTTGGCCGTTCTGCCTTACACACATTGTAAAAGAAAGACAACATGATTTTCTTAGAAATTTCAAGTACTGAAATCCCCCCCACGATATTCTTATTCAGAACAACATTTATCTTTTTTCTGTGTAGCAGGCCCATATTCGTGTCTATGCTCGTGAATGTTGTAAGATTTGGATCAGTGACAATTCGTGCACATTCTTTGGGGTATGTTACAATGTCACAACGTGATCTGTTTCGTACGCTTTCACACATTTTTCCAAAAGCTGAATTTAAATTAAGTTTATGCATTTCTTTTTGAACTTTACTTTTTGCCAGTAAACATTTACTGACAAAAATGTCAATAAACGTTTTCAAGTAGGGTTTCTGATCGAATTGCAGGGCTTTGTGTATCTTTGTGACGCTGAAACCATTGGTCACCATCCACCGCAATAGCACATGGTGAACAACAATATTCTGTTTCGGGTCCAAATCTGAAATTAGTTTCTGTTTGGAGGGGGTCCAATGCATGCCCATATCCTCGATCAAAGACGGATTGTATGGTCTCAAAGACTCCTTGGTGACCGGTCTATTTACACACGGAAAAATAAAATATTTTACAGTGTCGTGGAGTTCCAATGGTATCTGACTGGCAATTTCGAAAAACCATCCTTGGGGACCATTTGCCTCGACAGTGTGAATATCAAGGAAATCCAGGGCAAAAGGATTTTCAAGCCATTTGTAATTGCCACACGGTAAACTATAGTTAGACATCGCCGAGGGGTAGAGTGAATTCATATCAAGAAAAACAGCATTGTACTTTACACCATCAGCAGAGTTCTGCCCACTTGGATCAGTTGTTAGGATGCAATCCCGATGAAAAACATATTCCCCCCTCATAGATCTTTCTAAAAGTAGGTGTTGATCCACATCGGTGATCAGACCTATTTCCTCCGTACTGATTTTTAGAATTAACTTCATGACAAGGTGCGGTGTTGAAAAATAGTAGCCAAATTCTAGCCCGAATTCTGAATTCATTTGGTCTGTTTTCTTGGAGACAATGTCTAAAAGAGTTAGTACATCGCTTGCCAAGTACAGTGCATTCACTATCGGTAAGTGAATTATCAATTGCTTCAATGGGAGGGGGTTTCTCCTCCCTTAACCTTGCACCAGAACTGTAATAGCTATACGCATATATGCCTTTACAAGTAAGTCCGTAATTCATATATTTCACTGTCTGGAAAGCGCTGTTTTAGCAGAGGGAAACTATCGAAATTGTCACTTTTCTGCACTTGAATAAGTTGACTCAGAGCCTTGGGGAAAAAACTATATGAATCTAAAAAACGGATTTTATTCATGCACGTATGCCCATTATCCACTGTTTTCCACTGGAATTCTAGAACCATCATCTTCTCAGCAGATTTGGGTATAATATTGTAGGTAAATGAGTTATTTACCCATGGACTATCTGCACCCCTCCCTCCCTGTGCATACGTGCCAAAGCCAGTAAAATAAATTTCAAATCGTAATTTGAATTGTGAATGAAAACCGGAAATAAGAAACTGTTTGGCTTACCTTCACATTGCACGTTTGGTGTGCTACACCGTGAAAATTACTAGCCCTGAGGATATCTTTGCCATAAGTTATCGTGGTCCCCAACTTTCCCCTTCCCGCCCCCCGTAGTCTTTTTTCCCCTAGTCCCTCTCCCCTTAGTCCCCTCTTCAAATTCCCCCTTACATACCCAACATATTTTTAACTTTTAATAGCTACGCGATCGTCTGCTGATAGTATCATTGGGTAGTGTTTGTGTCTCAAACGGGAAATTGCCCCATTCGCAGTGACAATTAATTTAGTCAATGCTTTGATCATGGAGTCTTCCTCGTCCAATATCTCAACTATTTCTAAGAGACCCATAGTGTTAGTGCTGTCTCTCTGCGCATGAGCATAGGAAACTGCAATAGCTTGATGTTCTTTGATACGATTTGGAAATTGTGGGTCGTTCACATCCATAAGCTTGGCCACACAGTCTAAACTTATTTTATCACTTTGCATAAGTGTATTCTGAAAATTTCTAAATCTTAAAATTGACCGGTCACCACGAACTGTCTCCACCGATTGATAGCCGTATTTTTTGAAGTGTTTCATGTGATTTTGTAGATTTAATTCACTTGGAAATCTAGACAAACACATTGGGCAATAGTAACATACCCCCATCTTCTTTCCCCCTCCCAGAATTCTACTAATATCAGTAATTGGGTTGAAATGACCAATTGAATTAGGTTCACTAGGTGGTGTGTATCACAGCCAAGCCCAGTGTTTCACATATTCAATATATGGCGCTCTTACTGGAAATATTAACCCCTTTTTATTAGAACGCTCTCCCCCTTCAAATTCCGTTTCATATTGCAGCACTGTAACAGCAATAATTTAAATGCGCGTTGGCCCGTTCAAAAATATCTATTCCCCTGAGTGTTACAGGAAATTTTTCTGTTAAACAAGAGAAATCTACGCTGTGGAAATCAGACCCTTCTTTTCCATGCACGGCCCAGTGATCCAAATTTTTCTTTGTAGCCTCATTTTGTAGAGGTTAGAAAGCCGATATGTGAAATGCATAAATGAAACACTTTTGGCCTGTTTCGAAACAGATTCATTGAACGCCCTTGCACTCTCCTAAATCAGGATTATATTTTAAAACTATACCCTCCTCCCTATGCCCCCTATTAAAATAAAATCTTTTTAAATTTACATATATTCACACTTAAATTTTCAACAAATAAAACTACTGAGCCACTACCATTCTCATTATAATTGTCGAGATGCGAGACAGAATTGTCGACCTTTTGCATAAGGACATTCTCATAATTTTCCAAATGAGGGTACACCACCGACATTTTGATGTGTACATAGTGGTCATATACCTCACCATGAATTTCTTCACAATTGAGGCCTTGATGCTGTCCCGTCCCCCACAGCTAAGTTCGGTTTTCTAGTAGTGCACAAATTTTCTCTACCTATTCATGAATAATATCTATGGGATCGGTTTTAATATTCCCCAACATCAGTGTATTAAAGGCATCGCCAAATTTGGCAGTTTGGACGTCTATTGTATTCAGAATTGGATTTGTTTGCTGAAATTACCGTAGCGGTGAGAATTGTGTACCATCACCTAAACCCCCTCCCCTTGTATATCATCACTACCGAGACCCCTCCCCCTTGTATATGATCACTACCTAACCCCCCCCTCCCCCGTGTATATCATCACTACCTAAACCCCCTACACCGGGGCGCTCATTATCCACAACCTCTCCCCCACTGTGTTTGACAAAAGGGAGGGGGTGTGGGGAAAAATCTCCCGGTTCACTTAACCTAGCCTCTAGTGCGTTAGGTCTATGTCAATCCAATCGATTTCATTTTCTTGTTTAATTAAATTTGATTGAAAAGGGGCAATATTCATTAAACCTGAGGGGGAAGGATTATCATTTAACTCGTGACTTTTTGCATGGTATTTAGGCTCAACTATCGTAAATTGCTCTCTGAACTAACTGCATTGCTTTGTTCAACTATGCTATTGTATACATCTAAAGAATTACTATCAACATTGAAATATTGTCCTAATAAATTATCCGTCCATACCGTGTCATTAATAATGGTAGCACGTATACCATCTAAATTATCACTACCAACATAACACCCTTGTAAAAATTTACCATATTCTTCACCGTTGTGCGATGGTGTTTCGACAATGTCGCGAAATTGCTCGGGAGCTTCAATTTGAATAATTTTATCAATGCGATCATGTGATACGTGACATTTTTTTCAGGTGGGGGTGAAGGTAATGACGAAACCGTTGTAACATATAAAGAAAACAGTCACTTAATTTCAACGTGTATAAATCACCCTGTGTTTTAAGAAGGTCGAAAATCGGATTAATAGCAACCTAAATTTTCAAATCATTTACAACACAAGCATTAAAATAAATAAAAAACAAAAAAAACACACTTATTGTAGCAACAACACCATCTGTGTGCGTATAGTGAAATTTGGTTAATTCACTGTTTCCCATCCCTAACCACTCTATATATCCTAAAAGTTCCAATTTAATAGCTATCCCCATATGCATTAGTGATATAACATATTTACAATCTAAACGGGACACAGTTGGTTCTGATTTTGTTCAACATTCCCTGAAAATTTCATATTAATGCTCTTTATCTGCTTTGGAAAAAACCAGGGTCTTTACCTGGTTTGAAAGTGATAGTCTAATCCTTCCGGTCACCTCCTGTAAATAGCTTTTTTTTCAATTTGTATAAACCAACCTATTTTTGACTCTAGAATCATATCTGTTAATACGAGTCTGTTATTTTAAAGATTTTCTGGAACATATGATAAAGGAGACCTTTAAGTCTTACATCTCTTATCGGGTGTCTCAAAATTCAGGCAAGCTGTAATTGAAAGTCAACAACAAATATTACGCAAATTAGAACCTATATTTTTCAAGAATTATTTCGAAGCCTTTTATAACGCAACTTGACATCCACATGTGAAAGTAGAAATGCTAATTATGTACAATCCCTGTCATTCAAATTGACATGGGAAGAAAATTATTAGTGAAATAAAATAGATTTAAGTTTGGTCTGCTTTTTTCTTGCAATGCCTACATGTCCTTTGCCGGTTTACCCTCTTGCATGATGGTTTTTGTATTCTCTTCTTTTCCATATATCGTCCCATGTCTGATGAATTTAATACTAAGGGATGTGAGTGGTTCTCGTCCTCAATTCGAGCCCTTTTGATGAATAGACAGTCAGAGAAATTATTCTTAAAAAGAAATTAGATTATAGTTTCCTTAAAAAAATCATTTTTATAACTTTTGGGGGAATTTTATCTCTGAAACTTGATAAAATTATCTAATTCTTATACCCCCCCTAATGTGATAATGTATAGACCAAATTTGTTTCTTAACTATTATATTACAATCCTATTTTATTTCATATTAGCCGAACTTGACTTCTTTCGTGTGTCATATAAAGTATAGTATCATGTTTCCTTCAGAAAAGCCTATAGAACAGAATGGTACAAAAAAAGCCATAATATAGCATAAAATTATGTAGATATCTTAGAAGTTATGCTTCCAAAAACCAGGGCTAATGAAAAAAAATAGAAGGCCAAAACCCGGAATTATAGCGGGGGGGGGGGGTAAATTGTCAAATTTAGATAGCTAGGTAGGCTACAGACCCATAACTTTCAAATTGGTATAAAGTCTAGAAACAGGGGTATTTAGATATATATGCATCAAACCACATTTCCACTATAATTAGACAGAAAAAAGTCGTTAGCACAGCTTATAGGCCTAAATTTATATCAAATGACAGTTTTAAAAGCCTAGTAGAAAATAAATGCGATGAGATAAAAAAAAATGTTAGCTGGTTTACACTTAACATAGACTTCATGCAACGCCACCCCCTCTAATGTGTAAATATATACCCTGAATTTGAATATATCATGGCGGGGGGCTAAAATTCATTTCCGGCAAAAAAAAATTATTATATTTGGAAAGAGCAGAAAAAAACGGACATCGAGTTGTATATCCACATCAGTCAATAATGTCATTTTATAAAAATTTACCATGTTAATATCTCAATTAATTATTTATAAACAGAACTTAAGTTATAAATTTGCGTTGCAAAAACTTCTAAATTATCCATATTTGATGCTTGCTCCATAATGCTTTGAAACGGACTGTTACTTTAGCCTCGAACCGCGATCAATATAAACAGTCTCAAGGTGGAATTGTCAAATCACCGATAACACAATACTTTGATTTCGACAACATCCTGTTACATAAATTAATGGGTAAATTTATTGGAGGTCAAAGATCTTGTCCCGGTTGTATTCACTGAGCGTGTTGCGTCTCTCCTATTAGTAGGTCAATGCCCATATATGGACTCTGGACTCCCGTTAGAATTAGTTACCCTCTTCCTACCCATTTCAATTAGCCAATAGATAAGAATTGCATGATATTTCGCTATCCACCATCACACGCTGAATTTTCAAATGATTTTTTTTTGCATTTATGTTGTCTCTTTTACTTTTCTTCGATTTCAAAGTCACAAAAAAAAGAATCGTCATCAAAGGGAAATTGTACCATAATGTCAGCTAACAAACACTGAATTTTTAAATTTCCTTTTTATTTTGCATCTCTTTTCTTTCCATTATTTTTTTTTTACTTTTGACAAAGAAATAAAAAAAATTCTGAATCGAATAAAAGCTAAATCTAAATTGGATTCCCACATTAGATTTTTGATATGGCACTCGAGTTTCTCAAAGTTTGAGAGGGTACACACGCACTTTAAATTGGTTTTAAATATTTCCGAGCACACTATTTTCCTCATCCTTGGAAAATATAAAGTCGATGTCCAAAGTATTTTTATTCTAAACCTTAACACTAAGTGTCTTATTTTCTGGATAAGATGGAATTGGCAATTCCAGCTCCCAAATCATCTACGATGTGCCATCCCTTTCCAACTGTTTTAGAAGTTGTTTGTAAGGAAAATAGACTCCCAGTGACTCCGATATCTTCCCTGCATGGATGTCTACTGCAATAAAGGCATCTTCCTCTGCAATTTTTATTTGAACCTAAGCTGAAGGACATGCTTTTTGACCTTATCAAATTAAAAAAAAAAAAAAAAATATCAAATAAAAAGAAAACATAACTGAAAGTAAGGAGTGACATTAAGACTTAAAACGAACAGAAAGTATTCTGTATATGAAAGGGGCTGTCCACTCCTCAGCGCCTCGCTCTTTAAGCTAAGGTTTTCTATGGTCTTAAAAAATAGTGCTGTGAGAAAAAGTCCAATTTTAGTGTAAAGAGCGAGACTTTGAGGAGGGGACAGTCCCTTTCATTTATGAAATAATTTATGTTCGTTTTAAGTTTTAACGTCGTTCCTCACTTGCATTTAAAAAAACTTGTTTTTTTATTTAATTTTTGAATGTTTTTGAATTAATACTGGTTTTGATTTTGGCTCTCCTTACATGAATAGTTAAGACAAAATTTGTTATTTACGAATGTTTTTATTAGTAATAAACCTCCGTAACTTACGAATTAACTTACGTAACTAACTTCTATATTCATATATCTTTAATGCGTATATTAATGGGTTCGCCCTCTAGTCAATACCTCGCTCTTTACGCTCAAGTCCGAATTGTTTTACAATTCTTTAAGAATGACCTTATAATCACGAATGCCGTTAATAAGAATAAATAGCTCTTATGAAAGTACTAAAAAAACTTTAGCGTAAAGAGCGAGGTATTGACTAGGGGGCGAACCCAATCATATACATAGTAGTTTCTGTTCGCTTTAAGTTAAAGTGAACTAATAAAAAACTTGCTTTTCTATTTCATTTGTGATCGTTTTTTTAATTAATGCTGGGAAATCCGGCACCCCCTTCATAGCAATGTGCCTTCCCCCATGAAAATATTCTACATGCATTGATCCCCCTACGTAACCCCAGATCCACTCCCCCATCCCCCCACTACCAGAAAAAATCCTCCCTAAAAATGTCTGTATATTTCCCATTATAACCAATACTATATGTAAACATTGGGCAAAGTTCATAACTTGCAGCCCTTCCCTCGGGGACTTTGGGGGATTAAGTCATCCTCAAAGACATAGTTATAATATTTCTTGATGGTGAACAAAATGGCTATCTCAAAATTTTGGGAAAAAAATGAGCGTGTGAGGGGCCTAATTGCCCTCTATTTTTGTTTTGTCACTTAAAATGGCACCATGACTTTTAGTTTCCGTTTTAATGAGACCTCTTGCGATATGCTAGGACCACTGGGTTGATACGATCATCCCTGGGAAAAAACAAACCAAAAACAAATCAACACGTATCCATAATCTATCTTCTGGCAAAAACACACAATTCCATATTTTTGTAGATAAGAGCATGAAACCTCTACAGTAGGGTTCTGTGATACGCTGAATCTGATGGTGCGATTTTCATTAAGGTTCTATGACTTTTAGGGGGAAATTCGTTCTTTTTTCAAAAATAAGGCAAATTTTCCCAGAAGTGTAAATTTTAATTGGTAAAACTAAACTTGATGAAACTTATATATTGGAAATCAGCATAAAGATCTGATTCTTTTGATGTATCTATTGTAATCAAAGTTCATTTTTTTAGTTTTTCGGTTACTATTGAGCCGGGACGCTCCTTACCTACAGTTTGTTACCACGAACTGTTTGATAATAGCATACCACCGTAACTTTGTCGATATGGTGGATCTCTGTTTTATCAATGAGTTTAACCCGCACTTAATCTCGATCTAAGTGCTTTAACTATTTGGAATCCTCTATTATGGTAAGTTTGCCTAATTTTAATCCTGTCTGTTGTAGATCCGTTAAGCCCATTGGTATTCTTTCAAATTCTTTGAATTTCTTTTTGTTTCGTTTCAGAATTTTTGACGGAATTTCTCCGGAAATAACTCATATCGACTAAAGATACTTTTTTTTAATTTTTGAAACTCCCTCTTGCAGCACATGGGTATATGGTTTTCCTTTAATCTCTGGAGATTTCCTGTACGCATTAAATCTAATGCTGATGATGGTTATTCAGGCTTTTAAATTCTTTCCATGTTTTAGCATGTGTTTATTTTTTTGTATAACCTCTTCATCTTTTTTTCTTCATCTCTTTCATGTTTCTTATCTTTTTTCATAACCTCTATTTCTTGCCTCCTTTTTCGGGCTATATAATCCCTAATTTATGCTAAATTTAGTTGTGTTTTTTTCATGAGGCCCTACTTACAAGCTTAGGTGTATGACCTTCACACATCTGTACCATGACTAAAATGCGATTTATTTAAAATAACAGAATAAAGTTCCTTATTTCTAAAGATAATTCCAACTTCCTCCAATTAAGCTAAATCTAGTTTCAAAAAATGAAAAGTCTTTAATCAGCAATGAAAAAAAATTACAGTTAGTGTCAGGACGGCATTAATCAAGTTTTGGATTTCGCTAAGAAAGTGGTAATAAAAAAGGTGCTACGCTCAATATTTCTAAGGAAGTTGAAACTATAAGAGCCGTGTGAACACCTGAATCATCAGAAATATTTAAAAGAAATTATTGGACGAAAGATTTACATCCTTGGTCCACTCGGGCCAATGGTGAGCCAGTCCTCACGGCGCAGGACTGAAAAGCTATGTTTGATAGTGGGGTAGATGTGCTTTTTAAGATTATTCGTAAGTCAGATTTGGAGGGATTCGTAAGTCAGATTTGGTATTATTCGTAAATCAGATTGGGGAGGATTCAGACGAAATTCTCATTTTCTTGTCACCGTTATTGTCATTAAAGTGACCCATTGTTGTGCAACTAAGTACGTAAGTTCAATAAATCTATTGCCTTTTTTAGCTTTGTTTATTTCATTTTATATGTCTGTGTTTAGTCTAGCCTAATGATAGGTAATTAGTTCGTATATCTCCAAGGTAAACGCTCCCAAAGGAATCTGATCTCCAGATAACTCGAGAAAAAAGACGCCACATTTATATGCCTACGTATTCAATTTTCTCCCATTAATTGAGATCGGTGCTAGCCTAGTTCACACAATCTCCCGTGCTATAAGCGCCGATATCGGAAAAATTTCTATTGCTACAAATATCAAATCTTTTTAATCGCTACAAATGGCGCGAGTCGGAAATTGGAGAAAAACATGCGAACTAATTAGGCTATGAAACTTTGTAATTTGAATTTAATTATTGGGAATGATACAGACATATAAGAAAAGTGATTAGGCCTATTGCCGCTAAGCTACGACAGGAAAACCCTTATATCTCATAGGAGATAATAGCATTCCCCAAAATAGATTAAGTAAAAACAAATTTATTTTCAATTGATTCAAAAAAATGGACGAACTGAACGATTTATTAATAGTGCAGAATGTAGACGCGAAAAATATAGAAATAGCAAAATCTATACCAGAGTACAATGGTCAATCGGATATTGACGAATTTAATATCCGATTTACCCAGTTCGTACAACTAACAAAAACGGACGTTGGAGCGTTAAAAAACATGCTACTACTACGATTAAGAGGCCAGGCCTTAACCTTTATAAAACAAGTCGAACATACCATAGGCAATAATGCCAACTTGCCAATAAATACGGTTGATGACTTGTTAAAAGCATTCAAAGAGAGATTTATAGAAACCAGTTCAATAAATAAATTAAAACACGGAGCGGTGAACTTTGATTTTTCACAGAATATACGAGAATACCTGGATATTATACGCATTTCTGTAGAAGCAAAATACGGAAGTGGTTCCGGACAATTGTATGAAAAATTCAAACTAAATAACTTTTTGCAAAGGCTACCCCCAAAACTAAATAAAGCAGTAATATCCAAAAATATTCAGACGTTGGATCTTGCAGTTCAGGAGGTAGAGCGATTAATCGAAGTTGATACAATGGTTGCTAATCATAGTAAAGCAAAATAAATAGCCTAGGCGATTCAAACGCAAACCTAATTTTCAAGGGCGATCAGGCATTCGCCAATTTCTTTTCAAGGTATAACTCCCCAGTGCCAAAAAGAAACAAAACGCTAGAACCCGCTAGGCAGAAAACAGTACGTTTTCAGCCTATTAAACAAGCTAATTATGGAAATAACCCAACAATAATAAGGTGCTATAATTATAATCGTGTCGGCCATATCGCCAGAGAGTGCCATTACATCACCAATCGCATACCTAGAATTGCTGTCGATAACACGCAAAATTTCGGCAACCATTTGCTCGGAAGAACAAATTTTAGCACCGGTCATGCAATAGGCTATAGCCAGGGGGATTGCACCAATCAGTACCTTATAATGCGTACCAATCAAATTTGTATGACCCTCCCCCCAACAAACAAATTAATTACCGATTTGAAACCCAAATACCCGCCAAAGCCAATATAATGCAAGAATGCCATATAGAAATCACGAAAACTTGCCGATGGGAAATGAAAATTTTGTAAGCCAACGGCATTGGCAGGCAAAGCCAGCAAACGGCACTGACACGAGACATCCACGTTACCATAATAATACATGGAGAAGACAGACAGACGTAAATCATTTAAATATGCCTACGGAACCTAATACGTCTGAATATCTATTACAGGCACCGACACATGAAATAAATCCCCAGGGAAAAGCTTCAGGCCCCTCAGAAATATAAATTGGACCCAGAGGGTGCCCGGAATATTTAATAGGTCCAAGATAATATTAGTACCGTCTTGTAGTGATATTAATACCAAGTTACCTATATTTAATGATTTTTGTGTAGAAAATGTTTATTTTAAGGCTTTGATTGACTCAGGAGCAACAATTAGTATCATAAACTCTTGCGTATTCAATATGTTGCCTCTTCATATTAGGCGACTGAGGAACCCTAATAATCCCAATTTAACGAGCGTGACAGGTCATAAATTAAATTCAAAAGGGTCAATTTGCCTAAACGTAAAAAGAGACAATAGAACGTTCATGACACATTTTATTATATGTGATAATTTCCCATTTGAGGCTATTATAGGCGCAAATTTTCTAAGGTCTAATTAAATACTATTAGACGTGGCTAATGAGAGGCTTGTCTACCCATTTAAGGTAGGGGAAGACATTTCTACCTTAAGAAATCGTAACAGATGTTACGAAGACAACGTAACAGTAAACAAAATTTCTAGTGGTATAATGTCGCAGTATTTTGAACCTCATGTCTAGCAAAGACATACCATAATTGGAGATTTGTTCAATTACCCTGAGAGATATTGCAGAAATGAAGTAGATTTAAATAATAAAAGTATTGAATCTGCGAAAATAAAAATAGGAGATATGCGACAGTACAGGTCAAGCGAAATTAAGAAAATAGTGGAATTATGGAAGAACATAGTAAAACCCAACGTGACGCCGCAAGATGCCGCAATGGCGCAGCATTGCGCCAGTATGAATCTAATAAACAATGAAAATAAAGAGAAATATTACGGATTCGCGATAAGAAAAACAAAAGTCCCTACCAAAACGATGCAAAAAATTCAAGTATCACAGATGGTTGAGCCAGTAGTTCGGAAATCAGAAATATGGTCTGCGACACCGTCTGAAATACCCGAAAAACTGTCATGCGAGGAACAGATTATATCTTATGACAAAGGGGAAGGTTTTATTTGGGTAGCCAATAAACATGAAAATGATTCAATTACAACTAAAAAGGGGACGTGTTTAGTTCAAATCGAGGTTTTATCGGAAAATGATTTAAATAGATGGGAAAATTCTAAAAGAAACCTAGTTAACGGTATTAAAACTTCAAATAACAAATATTCTCTGACGAAATCGCAATTTTTAAACAAATTTAATATGAATGATTTTACGTAAATGGAAATCAATAAACAATTGTGTGAATTACTATATATTCTTAAGTTTGTATTTTCTGAATCTTAAGTTGATGTAAGGTTAGCTCAATGTCATGAGCATTCAATTTTAACGACTGGTAATCCTGTAGCACCAAAACCATATCGTTTGCCAGACAATCAAAAAGAGTGGTTAAAAAATAAAATCCATGAAAAAGAAAAAAACTAAATTATACGCCCATTTATAAGTTCGTACAGTGCAGCAGTGATCTTATTAACAAAAAAGAATAGAAATCTTAGACTCTTAGTAGATCATAGAGCCCTCAACAAACAAGTAGTTAGCGATAAATTTCCTCTACCAAGAATAGATGAAATTCTTGACTCAATTTCAAGCAAAAACTAAATTTTTACTTCTTTGGACCTCACCCAAGGCTACCACCAAGTGAAAATAGCTGAAAAGGATGTCCATAAAACTGCATTTTCAGCATCCGAATATGGTTCTTATGAATACTTAAGGGTACCATTTGGACTTAAAACAAGTTCAAGCGCGCTATGTAGACCCCTATTGCACCTGTTAAGAGGACTAAAGAATATAAATCATTTTGTTGATGATATTATATGCGTTGGGGAAAACACTGAACAACACTTAGCAACGTTAGCTAAGGTGTTCGAGAAGTTCAGACAAGGCAATTTAAAAAACCAGCCTGAGAAAGTTAATTTGTTTCAACCTCAAATTAAATTTTTAGGAGTAGTAGTAACACAGGAAGAGATATCCCCAGACCCTGATAAAATAAAATGTGTTGAAAAATTCAAGCCCCCCAGAACCATGAAAGAATTAAGGGGAATTTTAGGACTTACTGGCTACTTTAGAAAATGCGTACGCAATTACGCCCAAGCTGCGAAACCCCTTACGGAATTAACTAAAGGGAACTCCCATAATGTTACCTAGTCCCAGGAAGCTCAAACGTCTCTAGACCGTCTCAAAAAGGCACTCACTTCTGAACCAATATTCTCACTCCCTGATTTCGAAAACGGAAAATTGGTGGTTACGACGGATGGTAGTTCAAAAGGCATTGGCGCAATTCTTTCGCAAATAATCCCGGTAGAAAACCCTAATCCTCTAGAGGAAACGCCTAAACAAAAACAAGTAGAAAAAGTTATATGCTATTCAAGTAAAACTTTATCAAAAGGCGAAAGTAGTTATTCAGCCACAAACTTAGAATTACTATCTATTTTCTACCAGTTTGACAAATTTAGACACCATTTAATTGGTAGAAGATTTATACTATGATCAGACCATAAAGCTTGCAGTACCTGCGCACATTCAAAAACCCCACCGACATTCTAGCTAGATGTATTTTAAAAATCCAAGACCTAGATTACGAATTTGAACATTTAAAGGGAAAACAAAACGCAGCTTGCGACTGTTTAAGTAGATACCCAGAAAATGTTCCAGCGGAAGCTGGAGAAAATGAAGTTAACGCCATAAATGCTAAGAGCAAACATGGAAACATGAAAAAATGTGAGAAAAATAAAGTTAAAGACGCAGTAAAAGAAAATAAAATTAACTATTGTCCCTTGTCTTTGGAAAATATAAAAAGAAAGCAAAAAAGGACGAAATGTGTGTAGCACTAATTGATTATTTTGTGAATGATGATGCATTACCGGATAAATTCAAAACCCTTAGAAAAGAGATAGATAATTTTTACTATGATCTGGATGAAGAAATACTGTGTAGAATTGTGACTGCCGAGGCAAATAGAAACCAAACCTGATAATACCTGTGTTACCACAAAACTTAGTAAGGCCTGCATTTGAATATTTTCATTCAGACACAGGCGGACATTTAGGGGTAATGAAAACGTTCCATAAATTGAAACAATATTTTTACATACAATCTGCACTGACAAAACTTAAAGAATTTGTAAGTACATGCGAAGCATGTAACTTGAGAAAAATCCCCCCAGCTTATACAAATCCTCCAATGAGAAGGATCCCGGTAGCAAAGTACCCCTTCGATATTATCTCATTTGACCTATACGGGACAAGTGGAGGCTTACCTGTTTCTAGCAGAGGCCATACTTGTATTCTTTCGGTTATACATCATTTTTCCGGATTTACTTTTGCAAAAGCATTAAAAAATCAAGGTGCTTATGCCACAAGTAGGGCGTTAGCAAAATAATTTTTACAATTTGGCCTTCCTAATAAAATTTTGAGTGACAACGGGAGCAATTTTGTTTCGAAAGTAACAAAAGACTTAATGAGTTTCCTCAACATAGAGAAAATGGTGACAGCACCGTACCACCCACAATACAAGTTTAAATTATAAGGAAGGCACCAAATTTTTGTGACTGTTCCAATATTCTAATCAAAAGACGATAAAAATTAACGTGATCCATTCTTAGACTATTGATCTAACAAGATCCTCAATATATGTTCAAAAGAAATCAAAGACAATCCACATTATTTACTTTTTAGTCGAGACTTCAGAGTCTTATATGATGAAATTAATTGATCATATCAGTATTGTAGCGACTCGAAGGATAACAAAAACGAATTCATAAATATCAAAAAAAAAACTAACAAAAAAATTAAGCGACAGCCTGAAAAATGTAAAATAAACCAAGAGCTATGAAACCAACCCAAAGAGAAGAGGAATATAAATTTCAAAATTGGATACTGCGTTTACCTAAAAAAAAAAGCAAAAACAGAAGGAAAAAAACTTTCCATCAAATACTCTGTGCTGTAGAGAATAGTCAAAAAGTAAGATAACGAACATACTTTTAAAATGGAAAACCCCAATAGTGGAAGAACTTACAAGGCGCATGTTAGCCGAATAAAAAGAGCCAAATTTCCAGAGAGATGGGTACCACATCCCTCTTCTACTGATTCGTCAGATTCGGAAAATGAGCCCCCTAGGTCAAGATTGGCAGAGCTAAAACCCTTTAATTTCAAGCAAGAGTATATCGAGAATGACAGTGATCAGGAAAATTTTTCATAATTTTTAGCTATGGAAAATTTAGTTATTCCAGAGAAAAAAATCCCTTATACCAATAAGAATAAAAACGCCAAAAAGTCCAAAAAGTTATTCATTGGCGAGTGCAGAAGATTTAGATTATACAATATCTCCAAAGACCCAATTTTTCCCCGATAGAATTTCGACCCCATGTCCCCCCAAAAGATTTTCAGACGATATGGTTTCCCCTGCAACGCCGATAGAAAGGCCCCTGTCTTTACAGGAAGAATTAAACAGAGCTGTAGAAACCCCCGTTATCACTGTAAAGAAAATTCCTACCAAAGATTTGACTAAAACAAACCTGCGAGAAGCTATGGATTTCATAAATTTTTCCATAAAAAAGAGTCAAAGTACATTGCCCGGGAATAAAACTCCAAAGGATGACCAGCAAGGTCAATATCATGATATAACTGTGTCCAAGGTCAAACCTAAACAGTGGACTTCATGGAGGGAAACCCTAGTGCAAAAAATGCCCCATCCCCCTGAGGACATGGCATTTAAAAAATGGAGGAACCCCGCAAAAACTCTTGATTCCTCCCAAAGCTCTCAAGAATCTTTCAAATCCCCCGAGTTGAAAACTCAAGGCGAGGACTTAGAGAATAAATCTTCTACTTCCAGAGGAGTAGAAATTTACGAAGGAAGGGCAGGTGATACCTCAAAAAGTGCCACCTCTAAAAGTTCTAATCTAGATTCGTCGGAAACTAGTTCCGAAGAGTCTGACGGCGAATCAGACCATATAGTAGTTAAAGAAATAGGGAAAGCAAGACCGACCTCAGCAGCCGCACACGGGAAACAAACGAAATTAAAAGGGCAAGAATTTTTGAAAAAACAATACAAAAAGTTTGACCTTATTTTGTTAGAAAAACCGAAAAAGAAAAAACCGCAACAAACAGAGTAGAAAATCACGACACAGTCAGGTAGAACGGTTAAAAAACCTGACAGATGGAAATATCCCTAATTAATGTAAAGACAAATTTCAAATATGTTAAACTTAACACCATAATAAATTTAAAAGTATGCAAGTAAAGTTAACCAAGTCAATATTAATGAAAAAAAATAATACGAGTAATTTCAAAACACTGGTGATCAGAGAGAAAGGTTGGAAAAGAAAATAACCAAAGGTAGGAAGATCGTGGACTAATAAAACCGAAACCGGGCTTTGTGCCCCATGTTGGGGTACTCCGGGGTAGGACAAAAAGGCCATGTTTTTTTTTTTTTTTTTTATTTTTAAACGGCCGAGGAAGGGATATTTTTCAGTCCTTCAAGTGTAAGAAATTTGCATTTTTACGCCAATCAGGGCCAGTCAAGGCAATACTTAAAGGTTAAATATAAAATTCTGTGAGCTAGTTAAGTTTTCGTTTTTTGGATCTGAATGCTTTGAAAGATAAAAATAAAGTTTACTTTCTTATAGCTCCGAGGCAAAAAAAAAAGAAAAAAAAACAAAAACAAAAAACTTTTTAATTTCATTATATTATATGTATGACGTATGCTGTCCTACAGTTCTGTGTTAAACATTGCTTCCAAAGAGAAACAAAGCCATTAATGTCCTTAGCTCCTTGGAGAAAAATTTAATTTCATTAGTTTATATCTATGACGTATACAATAACAGAGAGATCACTGTTCTATAGTTCTGTGACAAAAATGTTCTTTAATTTCATTGGTTTATGGATGACATATCTTGTGCTCTAATTTTTGTGACATATTTTCGCAAGTCAGTCACGTTATATCTTACCTATACTGACTCAGGTCCCCTCGGATTTTCTATGAATCATCGACCCATGTCCCAACTAAGATGGATATTATCCAATACCAGAAATTATCAGTAAAGAAGCGTCTAATTATATGAATTACTTTGTCCTAGTGCAGATAATAATCATTTTAGGCCTACACATAAAATAGGGTACCAGTGTAATTACACGCTGCACGCTTAATTATTCATGTGTTTCTTACTCGAGAAATATAAATGTTTCGTACTCGAGAAATATATGTACCAACAGTTGGCTATTGGTACGTTTATATTTAGAATTTCTCGGCGGATGTGAAATTATATCTCAATAATAATATGGAAAATTTTAAAACCATTTGATCAGTTAAGATACATGGATTGAAACCCTGTGTATGTCCAATGGCGACTAAGTAAAACCCACCAGGAATTCCCTATTACTGCGAAGGTGTTTTTCGCTTAACAGATTCTAATAAAACTTTAATATCATATTTATTTATTTAGTGCTGAAGGGTTTGCTCAAACAATAGCCTTCTAAAAAGATATTGATGTCAGTTCTTCATTACGCTTATATTCTTTGCCAAGCATCAACTGGAATCTACGCGGGCAAGCTTGAAAATCCTGCATTTAATTACCTTATTCGAAAGGCGAATATGAGGCACCAATGTTGACTTATAACTACGGAAAAATCCTGAGACTATACTGCGAAAACCAAGAGAAGAACACGGGGAAACAGCGGAAATGCAGAGGTTAAACCCGACACCCCCTGAGAACGTCTAAGCCAAGAAATAGGGAATACATTAAAAAACGAGTGGGTATAGAGGTCGCCACTCGTCCTTGTTATGTCTTGTTACCCCATTGTAGTGTCGTTTACGTAAAACCGAGTGGTTATGACGCTGCACATGCGTTTCTTATACAGCACGGACGTGCGTGAACAATGTAGGCATGAAATATGTTGTAAAATTAGACCTCAAAAATTAACCATGTAGCATAAACTCTGTCTAAATGATAATTTTAAATCTAATGTAAAATTAACTAAGTTTTGAAAGAAGTTAAAATAAAGTGTATGTAGTAGTGTATATTAGAAAGTATAATAAGAGACCACACTTAAAGTTGAAGAATTAATATTTTTTCACTTCGTTAGGCTATAAAAACTTAAAAGAAACTTCTATGTATTGAATTTCCCAATGGGAACTATATTGTTTTATTATAACCCAATTAATGCGTGAATTATTGTATGAGTATTTACTTTAAAGAACGTGTGATTCTGCCTCGTTATTTTTATTACAGGAAGTAAACGGACACATTGGTTATTGAGCATTACAATGAGCTGCCAAGTACAGATACGACCCAGTAGCATCTATTTTCATCATATCTCAACCAACGAAGAGTACTCACCATAGACTCCAGGCAATTTTCATCACAGCTTCGTCTACGAAAACAACAGTTACCTTCGATCGTTGTTTCTTCGACCATGAACCATATTAAGTATCAGGTAACACTATATTTGAAGTTTAATTCTAAGAACCCCATCGATCAATACAAGATAAACGATATTTAACGATATTAGAAGTTAAAGGATATTTAAAGACATTTGAGGATATTTGAAGCTGAAGTTAGAGACAATTTGAAGTTTCATTCTGAGAACCCCATCGATCAATACAAGATAAACGATATTTAACGATATTTGAAATTAAATGATATTTAAAGACATTTGAAGATATTTGAAGCTGAACTTAGAGACAATTTGAAGTTTAATTCTGAGAACCCCATCGATCAATACAAGATAAATGATATTTAACGATATTTGAAGCTAAACGATATTGGAAGATGTTTGAAGTTCAAGTTAAAGACAATATGTTAAAAGAATCACTATAGTTTGATGAAAACCCATTCCAAATCCAAACTTCAATTACCCCGTGATTAACTTAGGCATCACCGCAAAGGCTAATCGACGCAAGCCATGAGCTAACAATTTTATAAAAGGCACAAATGAACAATTTTCCGCGAGAATACAATCTCTATATGCCCCCAAAAACCCTAAAAATTATATGCTGAGAAGAAAAACCCAAACACCTGTAGTGGGAAGCATCATTTCCCAGTTGACTATTAGAGAAAACTTGTCGTGTGAAGACAGTCAGGCTCGAACTGTTCCCTGAAGAAACCATAACGTAAATGCTTCAAAATTTTTGCCTAGACAAAAAGAGTGAAGGACAATAATTTACAACAGCAGGGTATAGTACACTAATGACTCAAAGGTGATGAATAGATGTGAATATAAATGTGTTACTTCCTAATAACTTTGATAATTCAAAAATCCCAACAGTGAAAGTGTTTTAATGTTACCAGTGAATATGGTAAACCCAATATTGTTTGTTATAAATCATTTATGTATGTACCGCTAGATGTTCAGGTAGAATTAGGTGTAATGTTATCATGTTATCCGTTCAATGTAGTGAAGATAGAATGTAGTATGCCATACAGACAGCAAAATCAAAAAAAAAAAGCCTTGTAAAAATTGAAATAAAAAAAACAAATCTTTAGTATAGTAGCTAGCGTAAAACCATGAATAATCTTAGTCCGGTAGATGAATTTTAGATAGGTATGTAGAATAAAAAAAAAAGTAATAGAGAAAATTTTTAGCACTCCTGATTAAGCCATAACATATATATAAAATAATTATGTGGAAGAAATAGTTAATAAATGGCGAACATTTTAAAACCCCAAAGGTGAGCAGTTACTAATGACGGGACGTCATTAATTGATGGGAAGGGTGATATGTACCATGATTAAAATGCGATGTATTTAAAATACCAAAATAAAGTTCCTTATTTCTAAAGATAATTCCGACTTCCTCCAATTAAGCTAAATCTAGTTTCAAAAAATGAAAAGTCTTTAATCAGCAAAGAGAAAAAATTACAGTTAGTGTCAGAACCGCGCTAATCAAGCTTTAGATTTCGCTAAGATAGTGGTAATAAAAAAGGTGCCACGCACAATATTTCTAAGGAAGTTTAAACTATGAGAGCCGTGTGAACGCCTGAATCAGCAGAAATATTCAAAAGAAATTATTGGAAGAAAGATTTACATCCTTGGTCCTCTTGGGCCAATGGCGAGCGAGTCCTCATGGCGCAGGACTGAAAAGCTATATTTAATAGGGGGGTAGATGTGCTTTTAAAGATGATTCGTAAATCAGATCTAGAGAGAGATTCGTAAGTCAGATTTGGTATTATTCGTATATAAGATTGGGGAGGATTCAGACGAAATTCTCATATTCTTGTCACCGTTCTTGTCATTGAAGTGACCCATTGCTGTGCATCTAAACATGTAAGTTCTATAGATCTATTGCCTTTTTTATCTTTGTTTATTTCATTTTATATGTCTGTATTTAGTTTAGCCTAATGATAGGTAATTAGTTCGTATATCTCCAAGGTAAACACTCCCAAAGGAATATGACCTCCAGATAGCTCGAGAAAAAAGAGACCACATTTATATGTCTACATATTCAATTTTCTCCCATTAATTAAGAGCGGCGCTAGCCTAGTTGACACAATCTCCAGCGCTATAAGCGGCGCTATCGGAGAAATTTCTATCGCTACAAATATCAATCTTTTGTATCGCTACACATCCCCCAACACTTAGGGGTATAGCCCTCTTCCAATATAATATCAAACTTCCTGGAACCTATACCCTAGACAAGAAGATAAAATTTAGGTAATGGCTAAAGGTAAGAAACTAACTATAAGCTATTCAGATTACAAAATAGACTTGCTTCAAGATATGCAAAATCTTTGAATATTTATATGGTAAAATCTCGTAGTGAATTCTGACCAGTTAGCTACATCGTTAGATGTTTGTGAGCTACTTTGCCTACCAAATGTAAGACTATTTTGTCTCCCTGTAGTCAATCGAGTCCACCGGTAAAAAAAGAATCGTAAAAAACCTTTAACTTCTCAAGAAGTTCTGTAACACTGTTTCTTAGCTTACTAATTTTTGATTTTTTATTCCCATTTCTAAATTTGAAACCCAATACTACTATAAAATTCGTAACTGCAAAAGGACGTCCCTAAAATAAAACATTGAGTTTTCGATTTATTTTTAATTTTTAAGATATATATGGCAGTCTAAATTTCTATTTAACCAATTCAGAGATTCAGAACTTTCTCTGTCCTAGGTAATATAACAGCCATTGTAGTACTTCATGTTGTGCTGCAGACTTAATGGGATATTCTTGTAGGACTTTAAACGAAATGGACCAATCTTCTTTTGAGCCAAATACACAATTGATGCGAAACAACTTGTCATTTGAGTCGAAAGAGAAAAACCGAAAAGCCAATTAATCTGTCCAAGTTTGTTTTCAAGCTTTGAAGTCAGATATCCCCATGCAGTCCCTCGGTGGCGCAGTATCGTCAAGGTCATCTACATCTACAATCTTGTGTATCTACATCTACAATCTGGTCATCTACATATACATCTATATCGTCATCTACAATCTTGATTAACTCATTTTTTGGGTTACTGGTTGGTGTCTTAAAACGATAAAAATAAATAGTTAACACCACAGTAAAAACAACCGGATGATAAGTATTGGGTTAAATTATTGGCACAGTAGGATCGATTGTTCATAAGCAAAATATATTATTTAATTAAATAATGAGGCTTTTATTTATAATACATATGGAGGTTCTCATAATCAGTCATGTGGATAGGTTCATTTAGTATCCCAAAAGGAATTGTAAAATCTAGCAAATAATTAATGGATTTAAAAATGATGAAATTTATTTTCCAGAGACTGCTTTCAAGTTTACAGTACCTCCGGAAATATAGCTACAAAAATACTGAGTAAGATATCAAAAATATGACAAGGCTTTTCCCAACAATTGAAACCAACAATATTTGAGGAAAACACCCAGCCACTATGTAGTTTTATTGCTGACTCTAATAATTAAATTAATTAAGTATAATTATTTTTTTGCTAATAAACTCTTAGTTTATTTTCTATACCTGTGTTGTCTTATCTCCTTTACTAGGAGGTTAGGATTGTCTAAGTTATGTCCATGCATTTACCTCTCTCACTTAATTCAACTCTTTCATTCGAGGCTTAGTTAGGGTATATTCAGGTCTCATGGCTGGAATAAGACTTTGTAATTCTCGCCCTGAAGTCCTCTTCGACGACACATACCCCTTGCGAAATGGTGGTAGCTAAAACGCGATGCAATTCTCTGCATAAAATATGTGATTTATTTAACGCTACGCTTAATAGTGAGAGAGCAGAATATTGATTAAAAATTGTTTTAGTAATTTCTGACGCTTAAATTAACATAATAAATTATCTTTTTTATATTTCTTCTCCTTCACTGCTTGCTTGTTTACTTAGGCTATTTTTTTAGAGCAACAAGTACAATAATACAATAAAGTAAACTAATAATTTGCTTTTACTCAAATTCCAGTGCATTCAAGCAGGGTTAGTTGGTTGCTTATGTTTTGGTAAGTTATAAGTTATATCTCGTTTCTTAAGTATTGCCACTTCCCCCAGAAAATGTCAAACCAGGAACTACACCCCTTGGGCAAGTTTCCTACGTTTATACAGCAGCTGTGCCAGTTCCAGCAGTACGATTTATATTGCTGGAAGTTGTACCAGGGAGTGAATCCCTCCTTGCAGACACTGATTTATTAAAGCAATTAATTAAAAAAAAATTTCACAAAATAAGTGTTTCAAAGAAAAGTAAAGAACTCCATTAAAGAAAAATAAGCAAAAATAAAATCAAATAATCTACCAAGTATGAAACTACCACAAATCAGCATCGATAAATAAATGAAACCCAAAACGAACAGAAATTAGAATAAATAACCAAGTCAAACCCAAAACGAGCAGAAATTAACATAAGTTGGGCCCAAAACCCCTATACCTTCCCAAAGCTATAACATAATTTATACTTTACTGAAAAAATATAAATGTTTTTACTTTTATAACTTAAATATATGAAATAATATTAACATTTGATTACTAAATATCAGTATATGTATCTTAAACTGACAATGTACATTCATTTGTATTTTTTTCAGTAAAGTGCAAATTGTTTTGAATGGATGTGTCTGGAAAATAATGGGCTTGAGAGTTATTATGAGGGCGTTATTCGCTCTCTAATCACTTTCAACTATTGAAAAAAGCACTAGCCCTTTCAATTTCCAATCAAATGACCCATTTTGAAGTTTCTACGACAACGCTTTCAATAAAAACCTTATATATCCCCAGGGGATAACTTACAACCCTTTCTCTGAGGACTTGGGGTGTCATCCTCAAAGACCTAATTTCCAGAACTTTCTGCAACTCTGAACAAAATGGCTATCTTAAAATACTTATTGGATGTGTTTGGGGGAATGGTGGGCATGAGAGGGGGGTTAGTTACCCTCAAATCACTTTCAACTGAATGAGCCCAGTTCAATTTCCAATTGAAAGA
This sequence comes from Artemia sp. Qi Xiang Cuo, assembly GCF_049724085.1. NCBI lineage: Eukaryota > Metazoa > Arthropoda > Branchiopoda > Anostraca > Artemiidae > Artemia > Artemia sp. Qi Xiang Cuo. Next base: position 4,137,744 of record NC_142799.1, read on the forward strand.
ACCCCTTTTGAAGTTTTTACGACAGCTCTATCTATAAAAAACCTATATGCTCCCAGGGCATGACTTACAACCTTGGCCCTGGGGGCTTTGCGGGGTTTGCCATCCTTAAATACATACTTTCCATACTTTCATTTTGTTCAACTACGTTGAACAAAATGACTATCTCTAAACTTTGCTTAAATGTGTTTGGGGAAATAGTGGGCGTGAGAGCAGGGTTGATTACTCTCCAGTGACTTTTGACTATTTAAAAGGGCAATTTCAATTTCCAATCAAATGAGCCCTTTTTGAAATTTCCACAATAACTTTATATATAAACCTTATGTAACCCAGGGCATAACTTACAACCCGTAGACTGAGGGCTTTGATGGGGTTATCATCCTAAAAGACCTAGTTTACAGAACTTTCGACTACGTTGAACAAAATGGATATCTCAAAATGATTGACTTGATTGGATGTGTTTCGGGAAATAGTGGACGTGAGAGGGGGGTTAGTTGCCCTTCAATCATTTTCGGCTACTAAAAGGGCACTAGCCCTTTCAATTTCCAATTGATTGGGCCATTTTTGAATTTTCTACAACATCGATTTCTAAAAAAACTTTATATGCCCCCGGGGCATAAGTTATGACTCTTGCCCTGAGGGCTTTGACTGAAGAGGCGTTGTTATCCTTAAAGACCTAATTTCCAAAAATTTCAACTACGTTGAACGAAATGGCTATTTAAAAATTTTGCTTGGATGTGCTTGGGGAAAAGGTGGGCGAGAGAGGGGGTTAGTTGCCCTCAAATCACTTTCGAGACTATTAAAAGGGGACTATCCCTTTGAATTTCCAATCGAATGATATGGTTTCTACGATAAAGATTTCAATAAAGACTTATATGCCCCTAGGGCATAACTTATAACCCATGCCCAGAAGGCTGTGGGAGGGGTGTTCTAATCAAAGGTATAGTTTCCTGAACTTTAAACCGCGTGAAAAAAATGGCTATCTCAAAATTTCGATTGGATGTTTTTGGGGAAATAGTGGGGGTGGAAGGGGTGTTAGCTGCCTTCCAATCACTTTTGACTATTAAAACGGGCAACAGCCATTTCAATTTCCAATCGAAAGAGCCCTTTTTGAAGTTTCTACGACAACATGTTCTACAGAAACCTTATATGCCCCAAGTGAATAACTTACAACCCTTGCTTTGAGAGCTGTGGGGGATTGATATCCTCAAAGACTTAATCTCCAGAACTTTCAACTACGTTGAACAAATTGGCTATCTTAAAATTTTGATTGAATGTGTTTTGGGAAAAAATGAGCATGAGAGGGGGCATAGTTGCCCTCAAATCGCTTTCGAGACTATTAAAAAGGGCACTAGCCCTTTGAATTTCCAATCGAGTGAGCAGTTCTTCAAGTTTCTACTACAAATTTTCCAATAAAAACTTATATACCCACAGGGCATAACTTACAACCCTTGCCTGGAAGGCTGCGGGGGGAGTGTTCTCATCAAAGGTATAGTTTCCTGAACTTTAAACTGCTTGAAAAAAACTCAAAATTTCGATTGGATGTTTTTTGGGAAATGGTGGGCGTGGAAGGGTGTTAGTTGCCTTCCAATCACTTTCGACTATTGAACAGGGCAATAGCCATTTCAATTTCCAATCTAATGAGCCCTTTTTGAATTTTCTTCGACAACGCATTCTATAGAAACCTTATATGCCCCAAGGGCACAAATTACAACCCTTGCTTTGAGGGCTGTGTGAGGATTGTCATCCTCAAAGACCTAATTTCCAGAACTTTCAACTACGTTCAACAACATGGCTATCTTAAAATTTTGATTGGATGTGTTTGGGGAAAAGGTGGGCATGAGACGGGGGTTAGTTGTCCTTCAATCGCTTTAAACTATTAAAAATGGCACTAACCCTTTGAATTTCCAGTCAAATGAACCTTTTCTGAAGTTTCTACCACAACGCTTTCTATAAAACCTTATATGCCCCCAGGGCTTAACTTACACCCCTTGCCCTGAGGGCTGTGGGGGATTTTACTCCTCAAAAAAATAATTTCTATCTGGAAATCAACGACGCCGAACAAAATGGCTATCTAGAAATTTTCATTAGATGTGTTTGGGGAAAAGGTGGGCATGAGAGGAGGGTTAGTTGCCCTCCAATCGCTTTCGACTATTAAAAAGAGCTCAATATCTTTGAATTTCGAATCGAATGAGCCCTTTTTCAAGTTTTTAGGACAAATATTTCAATAAAAACTGATATGCCCCCAGGACATAACTTACAACCCTTCCCCTGAAGACTGAGGGGGGAGTGTTCTTCCCAAAGGTATAATTTCCTGAACTTTAAACTGCGATGAACAAAAAGGTTATGTCAAAATTTTGATTGAACGAGTTTGGGGAAATGGTGAGCGTTATGGGGTTTTAGTTGCCTTCCAATCACTTTCGACTATTAAAAAAGGCACTAGCCATTTCAATTTCCAATCGAATGAGTTTGATTGGAAAATTGAAAATCAATTCCATTCAATTGATTTCCAATCAATTTCCACTCAATTTCCTTTTTAAATTTTCTACGACAATGCGTTCTATAGGAACCTTATGTGCCCCCAGGGCATAACTTACAACCCTTGCCCTGAGAGCTATTGGGGGGTTGTCATCCTCAAAGACCTGATTTCCGGAACTTTCAACTACGCTCAACAAAATGGCTATCTTAAAATTTTGATTTCATGTGTTTCGGGAAAAGGTGGGCGTAAGAGGGGGTTTAGTTACCCTCTAATCACTCTCGACTATTAAAAAGGGCACTAGCCCTTTGAATATCCAATCGAATGAGTCTTTTTTGAAGTTTCTAGGACAACGCCTTCTATAAAACCTTATATGCCTCCAGGGCGTAACTTACAACTCTTAACCTGAGGGCTGTGGGGGAGTGTCCTCCCCAAAAACATAAATTTTATCTGGAAATCAACTACGCCGAACAAAATGGCTATCTCAAAATTTTGATTGGATTTGTTTAGGGAAGGGGTGTTAGTTGCCTTCCAATCAATTTCGACTATTAAAAAAGGCAAAAGCCACTCCGATTTCCAAGTGAATCAGCTCTTCTTGAAGTTTCTACGACAACTTCTTCGATACGAAGTGCCCTGGACTAAAGGAAAAATAGAATAAATAATATATTGTGCCAACATTGTTCTTATATGCCCCCCCAGGGCATAAATTAAAATCCTTGCCCTGGGCGTTGTGGGGGAGTGACCTCCTCAAAAACATAGTTTTTATCTAGAAATCAACTACGCTGAACAAAATGGCTATCTCAAAATTTTGATTGGATGTGTTTCAAGAAATTGTGGGCGTGGAAGGGGTGTTAGCCACCTTCCAATCACTTTCAACTATTAGAAAGGGCTCAAGCCACTCCAATTTCCAATTGAATGCTGCCTTTTTGAAGTTTCTGTAACAACTTCTTCGATATGAAGTGCCCTGGTCTAAAGGATAAAAATAATAAACAACACATTGTGCCAATATCATTCTTATATGCCCCCAGGGCATAACTTAAAACCCTTGCCCTGAGGGTTTTGGGGGAGTGACCTCCTCAAAAACATATTTTCTATCTGGAAATCACCTACGCTAAAAAAAATGGCTATCTCAAAACTTCTATTGGATGTGTTTGGGGGAATGACGGGCTTGGGGGAGGGCTAGTTGCCCTCTAATCACTTTCGACTATTAAAAAGGGCACTAGCCACTCCAATTTCCAATCGAATGAGCCCTTTTCGAAGTTTCCACGACAACTCCTCCGATACAAAGTACCCTGACCTAAGACCAAGAAAAAAAATAATACATTGTGCCAACATTGTTCTTTACTTGGCCAGCGCTATTGCGCTGCCTATGATAAATAAAAAAAAGCTTTTACTAAAGCTAAAAGTAAGAAGCGACATTAAAACTTAAAACGAACAGAAATTATTCCGTATATGAAAGGGGCTGTCCCCACCTCAACGCCTCGCTCTTTAAGCTACAGTTTTCATTAAAAAAAATATAGTTGTGAGAAAAAGTCAAATTTTAGCGTAATGAGCGTGGCGTTTAGGAGAGGACAGCCAATTTCATATACGGAATAATTTCTTTTTGTTTTATGTTTTAATGTCGCTCCTTACTTTCAGTTACAAAACTTGTTTTTTTGGTTATTTATTTTATTTATTAGTTTCTGAACATTTTTGAATTAATGTAGGTTTTTGTTTTGGCTCACCGTACATGAATAATTAAAATGAAATTTGTATATTATTATTATTTTTAGTTTTTTTTTGGCTAAATGGCTCGAAAGTTGTTTATTTTTATTTACGAACTTTTTTGTTAGTTATATATATATATATATATATATATATATATATATATATATATATATATATATATATATATATATATATATATATATATATATATATATATATATATATATATATATATATATATATATATGTATATATATATATATATATATATATATATATATATATATATATATATATATATATTTATATATATATATGTGTAACTTACGAATTAACTTACGTAACGAACTTATATAATCGTATATTTTTATTACGTATATTAGAGGGTTCTTCCCCTAGTCAATACCTCGCTTTTTATGCAAAAGTTAGAATTTTTTCCAATACTCTAAGAATGACCTCTTAATCACAAAGACCGTTAATTAGAATAAATAGCCCTTATGAAAGTACTAAAAAAAAAATTGTGTAAAGAGCTTTGTCTTGACTAGGGGACGAAACCAATCATATACGCAATAGTTTCTTGTCGTTTTAAGTTTTAACGTTGAACGATTTTGAGTTGAAAAGTTTTTCAGTTGAAAACTTGTATTTTTTATTTAATTTCAGATCGTTTTCTAAATAATGCTAGGAAACCCAGCGTTCCCTTCATAGCAATTTTCCTCTCCTCATGAAGTCTTTTTCCATGGAAAGATCCTCCCACGTAACCCCTGACCCCCCCCCCCCTCAACTACCAGAAAAAAATCTGATAACATCTGTATACTCCCCAATAACCAATACTATATGTAAACACTAGGCAAAATTCATAACTAGAAGCCCTTCTCCCGGGGACTCTGGGGGATTAAGTCATCCTCAAAGACATGACCACTGGGTCAGTACGATCACCCCTGAGAAATATAACAATAAACACGCATCACGCACCTGTGATCTTTCTTCTGGCAAAAATATAAAAATTCAGCATGTTTCCTGATAGTAGCTTGAAACCACTGCTGTAGGTTCTTTGATACACTGGGTCTGATGGTGTGATTTTCATTAAGGGTTTATGACTCTTAGAGGGTGTTTACTCCTTTTTTAGAAAATAAGGCAAATTTGCTCAAGCATAATTTAACTTTTGATGGGAAAATCTTAACTTGATGAAACTTATATATTTGAAATCAGCATAAAAATCGAATTCTTGGTATAAAAATTCCGTTTGTTAAAGTTTCAGTTACTATTGAGCCGGGTGGCTCCTTACTTACAGTTTGTTAGCATGAACTATTTGACAAGCTCTAAACAAGAATTACGTAAGAATATCAGAAGATTTATTTGTGAAAAGAGTGTAGAAGAGTAGAGTAGAGTAGAATATTTTATTTATAACAAATACATAAATAAATTTCACAAAACAGCGCACATGCCTGGCGTCATAGTTTAGCGCTGTAAATATTGCCACCGAAAATACACAGCCATTTTCTAACTAATTTTTACAACAACGAAAGAGAAAACCATAATAAACAAAATGCTTAACTTGTCGTAAGATATTTCTTCACCAGTCTTAGAAAATGTCGCTTGTTGCTGCATTCTCGAACTGATGCTGGAATTGAGTTTCAGATTCTTGGCCCAGTGTGACGGATGCTGAATCCCGCTCTCGATTTCGGGCGAATTTCGCACGAAAAGTCTGCGTAGTAGGATAATTATGAAATTGAGAATTAGTTGGAAAAATGCCGGAGAAATTTACAGGTAAATTATTATATTGATAATCGTGACAAATACTAGAGATAGAAATTAAATGAAGATGGTCCAAATAAAAAATTCCTGAAGTCCCATATAGGTGTCTAACTGAAGATCTGCAATCAACATTAAAAAGTATCCTCATTGCTTTATTCTGAAGTATTCTGAAGTATTTTTATTCATAAGTGTACAATCAGATATTACAAAAGTATTTCAAAAGGCTAAAGTGTTTGAAGAAATTAATAGAACTTGTTCAGGGATGGCATTTTTGAAAACTGTGTACGTTCTGAACTTTCTTCAAAAAACTGTTAAAATTCAGCTAAATATTTGATACGTAATTATATAAACTTCCGGGTGCAACCAAGAAAGAACCTATTAAAACAGAAAATAAGTCAGTTTCACGGTTGTGCAAAATAAATTATCCAATGACCCTATCAGCAGAGAACAAGTTGGCCATCGAAAATCAGAAAATGTATTGGGTAAATTTTTTGTAAGGGTAAATATTTTTAGGGTAGGGGGGATGTCAGTTTGCGATCATAATCATTTAAGCAATTCTACTTTATCGGGGGTAAAAACTTTACTAGACTTACTCATAAATCCTGTAATTTAAAGGTTAAACAACAGTACTTTCTATTTGTTTATATACACAATTCCAATTATGATTTGACATTCATTTTACCTGCGTTGGCACGTTTGCAGAAAGGTGAATTTTTAGATGGCGCACGTTTAGATGGTTCTTGTTTGTATAATATCATACCCAAATCACCTGAGAAAGTTCTAGTCTTAGATCTCCTATGAAAAACGATAGGTAATGGTGATACGTGCTTGACTAATTGTTTTTTTTAGATTCCTATAGTTTTTCTCCAAGTCCCTAAGTCAATTGATTCAAGTACAGAAAAGCGACGATTCTAACAGCTTCCCAATCCTTTAACAGCGCTTTTCAGATAATTAAATGTATGATTTTCGAACTTGCAAGGGCATATACCCGAATAAGTATTACAACACCACCTCGAAGCTACCTGAGGAGAAACTACCATCCATTTCATCGTTTTATGATTCACTTCACGATCGTCAAAAAACCACTGCCGACTATGAGTCTGCTAAAAAAAAGTTTGGGTGGGTGTAAAAATCGGGAAGATTGTTTTAAAATGTACCTGGCAAGTAATGTATTGACGTTGTTGGGTATTTTGTGTAAAAACAAGGATAAAATCTATCAGGAATTTGGGTTGGCAAACGACTAAGTTGTGTAACGTTAGAGACAAGTGACGCATAAGCTATCCTTGTCTTTTTTCAAGATTATTTTATGGCAAGCTCAATAGTTTCCTTTATTGAATTTCCAATGGGCATTCTGAGGTAAATAACGCTTTTAGTGAAGGGGATACAAGTTTTAGTAAATTGGAGAGATTTATCAAAGTATCCTTTGAGGTTTAAACCGACAGCAACAGTTTTATCCATATTAAAACTTAAACCAATCTGCTGATATTCTAGTTTTAACTTCGAGAAAGTGCTCTCACAGCCAGAGAAAGTGCGACTCAGATTTTGGGTATCATCAATATACGTAAGTAAAGATACGTCTAAGCCCCCGTAAATACAGTGGATTCAATAGAACTTGGGGCTGTAATGACTGACTTATTAAAAAGCGCGGAGGAAGTGAGACCTCCTTGTCTAACGCCCTTTAGCACATTAAAAAGCTCTGAACCACACTTCATTTTAGCACGAAGATGTTTATCCATGTATCGAAGACACTCTATAACCGAGGAGTCAACCCCTCTCTTTAAAGCTTCTACCAAAATCTGGACAAAAATACACGAATCAAATGCTCTAATTATGTCCAGTGCAAAAACAAAAAGAACATAGAAAATGTATTATATCTAAAATCTAAGACTGAGAGCAAATTGATAGCTAATGGTGTGCTTGCAGGTCCTAAGATGTACTATGTACAATCTCAAAATGAGAATATCAAAAAAGTCTGCAAAGGGGTGCCTACACCATATGAGAAAGATAATTTCGATGTGAGTTTTTACAGAAAATGTGTGGAAAGTAGTTTAGTACCAAGAGCGAAAGTCATTGCAATTCGACCTGTAAAGTTTTAAAAATTACACAGTTATAGGAGAGAAAACGCCATGTCAGCCATATCATATAAAGTCTATGTATGTGAGGGTGGTGTGAAGGTACCACTGCATGGGCACTACCTCACTTCAGATCAAAATGTATGTGTACAATATAGACAATGTCTCGGTCTGGAGAAAATCCTTCAAATTCAATAGCAGTAGTAGGTGGGAAGGGTGGAGTAATTTTCAACATCATTTTCCGGGTGTACAAGAGAGAGTTCTTGTGATTGTTATATTTTCAATGTATTTTTATATATTTTTAAAATAAAAATTATTCTATATCACTTGAATCCTCATGACCAAGGCCAGCCTGGGAGGGGATTGGGCATTCGGCTGGCCACCACCAGAGGCCCCTTCAGAGAGGAGGGGGACCCTTTTCAAAGTGTTCTTTAAACCGTGATATTTTTTATGTAGTCTTGATTAAAAAATATTGTGTATTTATTATAGAATAAAAGAAAACATGTATTTTTCTAAAAAAAAAAAAATCTTATTGAATATCGTAGTAGTACTGATATGCAATTTATAATTATTTTTAATTAGACAACCTACATTTTACAATTAGTTGCATTCCAGCTGTTGAAGACGTTGACGACAACAACAATATGTATCAGTTTACAACACTATTCAGATCGTTATACAAAAGTTCGAGACTCCCCTAAACATTCTCTGAAAGACTCACCTTAATGCTCCTCATATTTCGGGAAATTGGAAGTCAAACATACATATCTGTTTTTTCAATAGCATATACTATATGTAAACAGTAAACAAATTGCCTAACTTAAGCCCTTGCCTTGTAGCCTCGGGTGGGGGGTTGATCCCCAAAAGCATAATTACTGAACCATTGAAGAATGCTGAAAAAAGTCTCAAAACTCTTTTTGGATGTTTGTTTTGGGAAATGATGGGTTTGGGGAGAGGCTATATTGTTCTCAAATTAATTATGTCTCTTAAAAAGCGTACTATAACTTCCAATTACAAATCAAATGAGCCCCATACGAAGTTTATACGACCACGCATGCTATAAAAATCTTATATGCCCCCAGGACCTAACTAAAACCCTTGCCTGAGGGCTCGGGGGGTTGTCTCAATCCTAGCGGTATTGTCGTATGTAATTGAACTATTTTGAACCAAATGGCTATCTCACAAATTCAATCAAATGCATTGTGTGAAAAGATTGGTAGTTGAAAGGGGTCTTGTTGCACTTCATCACTTTTAAATCTTAAAAGTGAAATAGAACTTACAAATTTCAACCAAATGAGCCACCTCTAATGTTTATACAGCCATCCCTTCCATAAAAACCTTAAATGCCCCGGGGTATAGCTAACAGCCCTTGCCCCCAGGCTCTGGTGGTTTATATCAACCCCAAAAGCCATTTCATATAATCATAACGGAATATTATATAATTATAACAGAAGAATCATCAATATTCACATTGTCATAGCAATGGCAGTTTTTTTTTATCTAATTTATGATCGTATTTCAAATAATACAGGGACAGAAGGCAAACCATCCATAGAATATACCCCCTCCCCACTTTACGGGAAGTCCTCCATGGATATTTCATTCAACGCAACGTGCACTCCCTCCCCATCATATTCCCTTCAGGCAGTTCCATCCTCACTGAAAATTCCCTTCACCCGTAAAATTCCTTGCAAACGATTCAGCCTTAAAAATTCTCCTTAGCACACTTTCGTTTGAAAAAAGACTTCAATCTCTAATCGGTGTCTTGATCACTCTGGAAATGCCACCTTACGTAGAAATTTTTACCTGGAAATCAAACACGCAGAAAATAGCGTCCAGATAATTCCATCAGAACATCTCCATACGCAAAATTGAGTTGGTAAAGAGAATGTAAGACAATTAAAAATAATTTCATATAGGAATCCTGTCAAATCCCCCAGATTAAAATTTCCCCTGGGAAATCTTACCCTAGGAAATTTTCCTTCCCTCGGAGTCTCCCTGTGGAATCCACCCCAAGCACAAAATCTCACCTGGAAGATGTTTCTTTACTTCCCAATAACAAATACTACAAATAATTAATGGCAAATTTCGTAACTTACATGCCTCTTCCAACAGATATTGGTGAGTTATTTTACTTCTAAAGACATAATTATTTGAACATTCAACTAAACTGAAAAACATTGCTATGTAAAAATTTTGATCACATAATTTTGGGTAAAAAAGGGCATGGGAGGTGGGCCAGTTGCCCTCCAATATTTTTGGTCACTTAAAAAGGGCACCACAACTTTTAATTTCCATTCGAATACATCCTCTCCCAGCCTTCTAGAACCATAATTTCAATACACTCACCCCTGGAACAAAACACAAGAAAAAAAACAAATAAACATATATCTGTGATCTTTCTTCTGGCAAAAAACAGAACTCCCAAATTTTGTATATAGCAGCTTGAAACTTCTACAGTAATGTTCTCCGATACTCTGAATCTGGTGGTGTGATTTTCATTAAGATTTCTTGAATTTTGGGAGGCGTTTCCTTCCTATTTCAGAAATCAAGCAAATTTTAATAGACTCGTAACATTTGATGGGTAACATTAAACTTGATGAATTTTATGTTTTTAAAATCAGTATAACAAGCTGATTTTTTTTATGTATTTATTGATATTACATTCTATTCTTTAGAGTTTCGGTTACTATTGAGCCTAGTCGCTCCTTACTTATAGTCCGTTACCACGAACTATTAGACAAAATTGGGGTTTTTCATCCAATATTTTAACGTGTCAAAAACTCCTAAACCATTCATAGCATCCTTTTTAGATGACAAATTTAGCTGAACAAATCTTGGCCAGAGAGCAAAATTGTACTACTGCTCGAAAAGTAAAGCTGAGAAAAATGCGAATATACATTTTGACAATATATACTTTGATATTTTAAAAATCTTGAAAAGTTAGAAATTTGAATATACATTTCTACATGACAAGTTAAGATGGAACATATTAGATTTTTTTTTCGCTTGAAGAACACGAGAAAAAATTACCAAAGAAGTCGTTGGTAATTTTTCTCTCGAGTTAATATAACATAAATGACAGAATAAGATATATTTGCAGAACGAACAGCTTGTTTATGGATTTTTAACTTAGATTAGAGGGTTATCAGTCAGCTTAAGAAGCATTAAGGATATAAAAAGGTGAAAATACATAAAATCACGTGATAGTAAACAAAATCAACTATCCCCAACCCAAAACATTCGGTCTTGTGACGCTTTGCATAGATCTTACCAACAGAGTGCCTACTGCAGTATTGATGACCTTCCTTTGAACCCAAGTCGGATGACCCAACTCTTTCCCCATTACGGCGTCATCGACAAGTAACTATTCTTATGGTCTCTGTATAGCATACATCGGAAAAGGAATGCATCCAAGATTTTTTTCTAGGGGAGAACAAAAAACCTATAAAATAAATCGGAAGTTTGATTACCTTTATTTTCTTTACTTTTGACCCCCACCCCCTCCCCTTCCATATTAATTTTTGGACTCATCTCAGAAAGCAGAGGGTGGCAGATATTTATTAAAAACACCTTGAGCACATATTTCAAATAAGTTGGGCATGTTCATAGGTGTCATCATTAACATCACCTCTGAAGAAAGAGGGGTATGGGACTCTTGTCAAAGGACAAAGAGGACAACACCTTGGCGCCATTTTTGTCCAGTGATCTACATAGAAGTTATTTTAATGAAAAACTACTACCTATTAGCAAATTTAGCACCTTTTTATGACCCCTTTACCTATTTTTATAGTAAAAACTATACTAATAGCAGTAGGAGTTGGTTGTTTCTAATAAAATTTATGCGTTATTAGTCTTTTTCAATCGCCTGTCAAAACAAAAAATATTTCAATACGCTTATCTCTATGCTTCGAAAACATAATTTCTTTTAGTAATCTAGACTTAAATGGTTTGTTCAACAATTCAATAAAAATTACATTAATTAAAAAGTACATGATTATTCCCAAGATTCACTTTTTGCCCACTTCGCATAAAATTTCTATTTCCTTAGATGGATGACCACCAAGCACTAGTATACAACCTTTTCGCAAAGGTTCTATACTATAGCAAATAAATTATGTAATTATTAAAAGGTCACTAGTAGAAGTCTTCGACATTAATCTAAAATTTTCTAACTCTTCGTTGATTAGAAACTCAAATGCTGCGTTATTGTCTATAGCTGGTTCACAGTTTGAAAGGGCACCAGTATCTAAATTGCCAGATGAAATTGAATATAAACTGTCTAGTAAAGGGCCACTAGTTGATGGGGCGAATAAATTGCCCTTATCTATATTGCCAGTTGAAGGCACATATAGATTTTCCAGTATAGGGTCCCTAGTTGATGGAGTGAATAAATTGCCCGTATCTAAATTGCCAGTTGAAGGCCCATATAAATTGCCCAACTCGGGGTCTGAATATCGCCTCTTTTTCTCTGGAGAGGGTTCCTCAAAATTATGAAAAATACCATACTCTTTCAGGACTGATTTGATGAGAACATTCATTTTTCATATGTAAACTTCAACACCTCGTAAGACACTAACTTAGCCAGGATATACAATCTTTGTGGTAAATAAGATTTGCTGGAATTCTAAATATCCGGTAGCATAATATGTTTTCACATTCGTTGTGGGGGTTTGTCTCCTAGGGAGAAAATGAAATCGTTACACCTGGCTTAAAATCAGTTCAGATTCCGTCTGGCCTTTTAGCTTTCAGGCTTGATGAAATACATGTACACAGCGGATGGTATGTGTTCTAGCCAGAAAATAATATCTTGGAATTATTGCTGGGGCCTCAAAATCAGACTAATGGAACCCAAATGTTTACAAGACAAAGGGTCTTAGAAATATCGTGGTAGAGCCATCTCCCGTATTAAAAATGGGGTTACATGGGAATGGTCCCAGGAAGGCCTAGTATAGCTTCACGAATCCCTAGAGGCAGGGTCTGGAACTATTAGACGGTTAGTATTGCGACAGTAGCACTATAAATTCTTAGTGGCATGTTTGCAAACTTAAATTTTTGACTGTTTTCCGAATTATAATCAAATTTCCGACTATATTTCCGACTACACAATCTTTACGAACCCCTTAGCGGCAGGGTTGGGAAGTAAAATTTCTGGTCGGGATTGATACCTTTCTTTCCACTGATCTGCAATATTTGAAAGACAACTGAGGCTATTAAGTTTAAACCTTCAACACATTTGAAGGGGACGTTGGATTCGGCTTGGATGGCTACCAGACGTTTTCCATGTCTTTTATAATTACTCTGCTTCCAAAAATATTCGATCAAATTTTTTAGATAGCTATTTTTTAAATATTCCAAAAGTGAAATAAATATTAATCATGGGTTCAAAATAATGACGAAGACGACACTGCTTTTTGATTATACAAACAACAACAAGTAAAGTAACAGGAAATTTAATACAGTGATTTTGTTTAAACCTTAACAATATTCTGGCTCTATATCTAAGAGCCGTCCTCATTAAGCTACGAATGTAAATAAAATAAAATTTCGATAAAATGGAACCTTTAACACTGAAATTGAAAAACAAAAACAGTCCCAGAATCATTACTTCAACGAAGTACAGCCATGACTGAAAATGAAACAATGCAAGACGAGGCAAATCGTTTAGATACGAATTAAGAACATGTTTTGAATTTTGATGTTTGTTTTTTTTAACACCTAACCAAAAAGAATTTTTTTGTAGCCGGTTCATCGGTATTGGCTGTTGGCTTTTTAGTATAAATTTATTAAGTCATTATTAATTAAATTCATGTGCAGAACATTGAGTTTCTACTCCCCCCAATCTGTATTTAAAGAAATACTATTAGCTTACTTAATTTTAATTTCAATCGCCTCGCCTAAAACTTTTTCTAATTTCACAATCATACCTAATGACGGAGGTGTTTTCAGAAGTTTTTTCGTTGTGGTTGTTTTCAAAAATATTTCTGCTTAGAGCAGAATCAAAAGAATCATGAACACAATTTGAATTTAATGTCTTGGTTGTATCAATTTTATGCTGTCGCTGGCGTTTTTCAAAATTTCAGGGGTTCTAGTCACATAGCATTTGATAAGCCCTGCTTTGGGGATTAACTAGGCTTTTATCTTTATAAGAATTTAGGAGATTCAGGAATTTTAAAATACTAGTAAGGACTACATACATATTAATATGTGCGCAAACTTATTTTAAACTCGTCGTTTTGTCCTTTGGTTAATTGTATTTTGATAAATGGGACCGGATAATAATTTCCATAAGCAATATGTCTGATAAACTTTAATTCTGTTTTGACATACCACCCAGAGAAAATGTTTATTGCACGATCAAAGTGAGAATTTTCAACTCTTTTAACTTGTGGGCGGATGATAAGATCTAAAATGCCACTGAAAAAGAATTAGGTTTGCCACTTGGGCGAACATAAGGAGTGTTTAAGTGTTTCAGTGCTCGGAAAGAGTGTTTGCCAGTTTGTTGATCTCTGGCAATGCCAGTAACAGTTTCACCCTTGTAACTAACTGAATAGTGTAACATTAATAAGGTAATTTAAAAGACGATAGCTGAGATTGTTTGACAAACTAGGATCTGTAGCTAACGTTGTTGTACTAGATAGATCTGTAGCTAATATTCTTAATTTAATCGATTTCTTTGGCTGGCCTGACAGTATCATCTTTAGTTATGCAGATTTTAGAATATTCTATCTAAATCTTCTGCTTGTTTTAACCCGTTTGAATAAGTTAATTGAACAATTAAACTAAAAAAAACCTTACTTGCTTAAATATATCTGTTACCGTGAATGTTGAGAATTCACGAGTGTCGTCATTCACCAGTGAATGTCCGAAATACTTTTTTTCTCTTCTTGGACATAGTCAGCGTTTCCAGTCAACTTTCTCAAGTTGATGCAAGGTTTGATGATGATAGGTTAGGTTTGGTTGGGCTGGGTTATGTTAGCTTGGGTAAGGTTTTTAACCCATTTCTGATATTTATAACCAAATTTAATCTAACCTAATCTAGCCTAAACTAACATAATCTAACCTAACTTTAACTTTTACCATCATAGCTGGCATAAGACTTGAAAAGATGACTCGCAAAGCCAACTGAATCCAAGCAGAGGAAAAGGAAATTGGGACATTCAACGATAAATGCCGACATTAACTAGATTTTGGGCATTCACGGTAACATATCGACTGTTAACTGCAAGCAAGACGAATATGAAAAGATATAAAAAAAAAAAACTAAAGTTGTCATCTATGAACTGATTTGAAGGTAAAATTAAAAATTAAAATGCACAATTCGCCAAATAAAATCCCTAGACAAAATATAACATCTTTTTTATACCTTATATTAGTTAAAAAACGTCATAATATTTGCAACCCCAATTTAAACTTGATTCAACCTAGAACGTGCCAACACTGAACATTCAAATACTACGTGCTCTGATGTTTCTCCAATGCTATATGTGCAATTTAAGGGATTTTATTTTTGGATTTATCTTCTGTTTGACACAGCTGGTGAAAGGTGTCAGGGGTCATTTTCCAAATTGTTCAGAGAAGCAAAAAATAATTTGAAAATATACCTTCATATCTCTCTCGAGCTCCGTATATGTGTTTCTGACCATCTCAACGTGGGCCTTATGTGACAGTCTTCATGGCTGAGGAAAAGTGGTGCACTTTTTGGTCTGCAAAACTAGTTGAAATTTGGTTGTATTACGTTTTGAGTGGATTTTAAAACTGAGAGCTTCTCGATAACGAAGGGGCTGCGCATATTCTGAATAGACAATCGTTCGGGTGTTCCTGATGTTAATAAAATCGATGTGTGACTATTTTTTTTCTAATATGTCTTATATTGCCTTTCGTATTTCTAAAGCTGAGTAGTCAGAAAACAGAGATTTTGGTACAAAAATTATTTGCTGCATTTTGAAGTCTTAGAAACCTTCTTTGTGAAACAGCTGCTTCGAAAGAACTGTCAATAAAACTCAAAAAGCTCTTTTTTCAGTTTTCTGGTTTTAAAATGAACTTCAATCTTTGTATCATAACATCTTTCAAATTCTTCTAAGCCGAGCATCGTTTCATAGGTTTTCGTTTGGATTCATAGAATAATTGCTCTCCCGCTGCCATCTATAATTTTTTAACTTGAATAATGTTTAAACAAGGAAACGTATGAAAAATATTGTTCAATCTCGCTTTTTACGAGTAGAATGAAAATAGGTCCAGATGGTTAGTTCACGTTTTACATGTGAAAGGTTTTTTAATAAGCCCGACAATTCTATTTTCAGCTAGATTGTGCTTCTTTTTATTCATTGGCCTTCATGGTGGTTCACGTTTTTGGTTACCGAAAATAGTGTTTATTGGTAATCCAGCTGGAAACAAACGAAAAAAACAACATCTTCCGATCAGGTAGGAATAGGTAACCAAAAAGACTTGAAGCAAACAGAAATTTGACGGGAGTAGAGATGACCCTAAAGGTCCCACGATTCACCCCTGCTGCCACCTACAACTTTTTTAACACCAAATATGGGCATAGCCTCCCTAGGGAGAACACGTGGTTAATGCGGTCAATGACGTCTTTTTTCATGGTCTCTTTCTCCAGGTGTATTTTTGGCACGCTCTCAGCGAATGTTATGATTCAGAAATAATATTTGTTGTTGTTTCTGATGCAAATGTCAAGCTCAATTTGGTTGTTGTTGCTGCTAGTGCACGTTCTCAGCGAATGTTATGATCCAGAAATAATATTTGTTGTTGTTTCTCGAGGCAAATCTTATGAGTTTCCAGTAAACAGTTAGATCACGTGTTTCCTTCTCAGCCAATCAGAGGGCTTGCTTATATAGTAGCGATGGAGTGAATATAAAGAAAGGATTTTTGCTATAGTTTTATTAGTCTCTGAATAGAATTCAAAGGAGTGAGAAGAACAGTTTTGACTTTACTCATTTGGATATATATTTGTGTTGATGACGAGTGGAATGTTTACCCTATTAGAAGTTGATAGTGGAGTTGATGGTAATAATACAAGAGCACCAAACATTGCAGTGGAAATTACGAAAGGATCGCGGCTTTGTCTGGAATGGAATACAGTAAATGCAAGAAATGTGATATTCTTGAGAAAATTTAAAATCGAAGATCAATTATGTTTTGCCGCAAAAGTTGATATAGCACATGTGAATAGACTTCAATGTGCTTAAAGTGCTTTGGTGAAACATATCGAAGACAATAAACTCTATCGCTAATTGTACATGCATAGTATTATTGATGATGTTGTAATTATTCAATAAAATTGTTTCGAAAATGTACCCTTTCTTTTCTGGCTAGGGCTAACGAATCAGGGTCAGTCTAGAGTCAGCAGTCAGAGTGAAAGGATTGAAAAATGAATAAATTTGAGAAAGAGAAAATTAGATCAAATCTAGTGTTTATGGAAAAACATTTGATGTTGGATGATGATTTTCTCGAGTTATCTCTTCAACGCAGGATATTCTCTCAGGGAACACTTGACAATATAATGAAAACTGATTCTCCCCCATTGGATTATTGTATGAAACTTTTAAAATATGATTCAAATGCTTATACTCAATATATTTACATATTAATTGGAACAAGGAAGAATCTAATTGTGAATATACTTTTGAAAACATTGCCAATGGATTCAATGTAGATGGCTCCTCCGTCATTCGAAAGAGGTAACGTTACAGAGTTACTCCTCCCCCCTATTCCTCCACTTTGAATTTATCGAGCGAGGACGATCAGTTTCGTTTTAGCTGTGAGTGAGTTGACATCGGAAACCCAAAAATTTTCTATATATGTCCATTGTGCTTGTACACTCTTGGCAGTTGGACTCAATGTGAGAATTGTACAATTATTGATGACTATAGTGAAAAGTGTAAATTATGTAATCCTTGTAAATTACATAGAGGCTATGCAGTACAAATTAAAGGATGTAATTCATGTCTTGAAGACGTGTGTGATTCTCACCCTAGAGGGCACCTGTGCTCCAATTGCCACTATGAAAAATGTGATCAGTGGGAGAATACTTACACCGCTATGATCGGAAAGAGTCCTAAACATGATTTTAGTTTATTTCTACGAGATTGGTATCGTCGCAGATTTAAATTATTCTGGGAAGAGGAATCTGGTCTACGATTCAACTGTTGGGGTAACAAGACAATCGGGTTTCTACGTCATTGCTGTGACGACACTGCCTACTACGACTATAAACCAAGTAATTTTTATATGGCAGTTACCGAATGTGATTCACCACTTGAAAACACTGTATGTGATATTGGTTCAAATAGACAGATTGAAACTCTTGAATTTCATAATATGAATGCAAATAGTATCATTGACTATACAAAGAGACATGACAAGAGTGAAGCTACATTGTACTGCAGAAAATATGACCATGACTTTGCCGTCAATCAAGATCAATATACAGTGAATCCATATTATTTAACAGCATTAGTGGTTCACGACACTAGCCTATGCGCCGATGAAGAAATCTAAAATTGAAGATTTAAAGACATTGTAGTATATATATACATTTTATTAATAAACAAATTCACAAACATTTTTTAAGCACTTTACTCTTAGGGCACTGAAATCCATACTGTATAGGTCCGAGAGGATATTTTCCACTAGAAAGTCGTTCAGACGTGGATTGTCAATATAAATATGGAGAAACTGTTTTTAAGTATAGCCACGACATTGGAACACAAAATTTAGTAGTGCATGGAAACCGCAGCTTTTAGTCATCAGATCCTGAACCCTCTTTCGATTTTGAATAATAGTTTTCTCACTCCTCTCGATATAGTTGCTGATATGAGGTGTTTAGAATGTGAAGGGTAGACCAAGAAGATCAAAAAATTCAATCGTTTTCATTGTTTGATAAATGTAGAGCCCCTGAACCGTCAGCGCAGTCAATGGACTGCTATTAACAATAATCAGGGTATTATTCTCACTTTGAATTTTTCCAAGATAGTCTGAGGGTAGACAATAGGATTTGTAATGGGACATGTAGGGATCCATATTAAATACATCGATTATTTGACTGGTGTTCACTGTACCAAGTCTAGTAAAACACTGCCTTCGGGAGTGATTTCCCCATAAGTTTCATATTGATTTAGTGATATTAGTGCAATACTCTCAGCCACTGGGTCAGCAAATTTACACTCTAAACGCCTAGTCCTGATATGTACTATACGCATATCCTGTGTGCCAGAAATATCCAATACAGAGATACCATGTGTCATAGAAAACATATCTTCGGTTATAACATTTTCAAATAGTTGTGAATCATGATCTAGGGTTTGTATGATAAACTCGAGCAATGCTCCATAGGATTTATCAAAGGATGGATTGTAGAGTGGGATGCAGTTTACTTTGCACACAAGAAATGAAATTTCTAACTCTTCAAATGTATGTGGACAATCAGTCCAGGATCCTATCGCACAAGCGCTCTTTGCAAATTCCAATGCAAGTTTAGAGGGGAATTCACGATTGATAAAGGATAAATGATAAAGGCTTCAGAGACTGTTGCAGTATGCCGGTGATTGATGATTGTATGACGAACGAGTAGTTTAATATTATTTCCATTGGCTCTCAGTTTGTCCACTACCAAAGCAACAGAACTCATAACCTGTTGTTTGCGTACATGAAGTATTGCTAAGGTGAGTGATAGACTTTTATCGGGATTGCCATTAAGTTCTTTTCTCAGTATGACATTGGATGGTGCAACCGATAATTTTATATCCACTTTAACTTTGAGTGGACACCATTGGGGTCCATTAAATATTTCGTAATATATTTTTCGATCTAGGTGTAATTCACTAGTTGTAGCATTTTTAAGTGAATCTGTACTATCAGTATTAGTAGTATATTCATATCAATTGGAGGCGCCTCTCAAATCCTTGTATGACCTGGGTGTCATCAAAATGAGTTATATATAGCTTGTATAGTTGGAGAGATTGTTGCTTGTGCTAACCAGTGTACCATTGATTTAGACACTAATTTGACGAAATAAATTATGTTGTATAAAATTTTCATTGGATATTCCATCGCACCGAATTGGCACTGCACTATTAGAATTCCGGACGCTCATTTTTAAATCTATAAATGTTGAAGACATGTCCATAAAGTAGTCTTCATTGGACTAAATTTGACAGTGGATATTATCAGAAAGGGGTTGTAGTGGATAAAATTGTTCATAGTAACCATACTTGACACTGACATCAACATTTTCAGCATTGAATAGATTCAATGAGGCGGTGATTGAAGGTTGAGAATCCTTATGCGGCATGTAGGATATCTTAGGAAAAGAAATATTGGTTGGATCTGACAATTCTCTTCCTGGGGCTTCTGTTTACACTACGTGTTGGCTTTTTCCTTCTTTTCTGTGAAAAAGGAGATGATGTCTTTCGTCTCCGTCCTGAGTATAGACTGATGAGGGATGTGTTGTTTCTTGACCTTTTTAAGCCTTTACCATTTTGTTTTAATTTCTCGCCAAGAGTTCGCGCACTGGACCTAAGATTTTCCGTAGCACTTTTTTTAAAATCCTTGCCAGAGCCCCAATCGTATAGCGTAGAGGATGCAAAATCTGTCGCAGCCGGGACAAGATATTTTCTAGCCAGTGGTAGTGAAGAGCGAAACAACTTAGCAAACCAACTGCCAAGACCATAGCAAGACATTGACGAGCGACCCTTGTAATAGTCCATTCCATTGCCCTGTTGTCTTGAGCCAAGAGTATTAACATAGAATTCAATATCAGGACAGCTGAATACCGCTTTTCTATTAGACATCTTGCTGTTGAACGATGGGTCGAAAATGGCATGTAATCACAGCCAAACTTTTTGAAAGTGCTATTGGATAACCTAGTTCAGTTCTTGGTGTTAACTGACAGAGTTCTAAACGCGAAGTGTTTACGGGATTATACTGAAGATGCTTTATATTGTGGTGATGAATATGCTCTTGAGTGGTTTTTTGTTCAAGAACATGTAGGAGGGGAACATTAAAATAACCGACCCGAGATGTTTCCACAAATGAGGCATAGAGAAATAAACAAGTGTATGTGGAGAAGGCAGGTGGTTATTAAGGAAAAATGAAATTAGTGTTTCTGGCACTTATATCATTGATTATATTGAGCTTAAAGCCAAGAACATCCCTTAGGTTATCATTGAGAATAACCTCTTCGCTGGCAATAGGTGAACTAATGTAAATCTTGCCTTCCTCCTTTGGAGATTTGAAATAAAAAGCACCTTTTTTACGTGTGGAAATTCTTTTATTGAGAGTACGACATAAATAATTAATACAGGTGAGTTCCTCGCATGGTAGTGCAATGTATGGATAATCCATATAATTGAGTTTTTTAATTTGTTCTTGATCAACTGGTGGTGGCGGCCAATCATAGGGTCTAATTTATATATCATATTTACGATCTTTTCTCAGGAAGTCAGAAGTATTTTTTAGAATACAATCGACAAGAGCCACTTCATAATTTCCATCGAATTTGATGGTGGGGGAGAGTTTCGTCGAAAAATCACTTGTTTTACTCAGATCATTGTATAGAGGATCAGAAACATTGGACATGAAAGTCACATATAAAGCATTGGGCATTGTTAATATATTAAGCACTGACCCAAGAATCAAACTCCGAGTTGTATCCTAGCGTAAGAACATACAGCTGTTACTTACCCTAATGAGTACGACTCTTTAATATCTATACAATTTGATAAATTTAACTAGTGTTTCTAATTTTTTGCAGTTCCTATTCATAAAAAACAAAGATAATCCCATCACCTTTGGTGTCTCGCAGTCGATACTTTGTGTGTTTAGTGTCTATAATATTGGACACTTTAAAAAGTTCGATGCTCCATGAATAATTCAACTTTTCAAAATTATTTGTGCTTCTATTTAGTTAGAACAGTATCATCAACATTGAATTTCTTCTTCTTTTTCTTCTCATTGCCATTTGAGTATTTCTTTAGAAAAACATCAAATGTATTTTCACTGTAGTGAACATCCCGAGGGCTAGAGTTGGACAGAGATCGATGTAGTCGATGGTTGTATATCTGCATGATTTTGTCAAAATCGTGAATAAAAGCAAGTGGATTTTTCAATTTGCAATATCTTTAAATTAATAGACGAATCGTTCTTATTAATCGTTCAGCTAATGCAGCCTTTAACGGGCTGTGACTATGATAAAGTGTTGTATTATATTTCAAAAGAACCTTTTGCACATGTGGGTTAACAAATTCACTGCCATGATCCGATTGAATTTTTCTATCCGAATCATTTTCAAGAATACTTTCAATGGCCCGATCAACTTCAACACCACTCTTTGATCGTAGTGGAATGGCTTAGGCATAGCGACTAAAGGTACTGATTGCCACCAGAATATATTTGTAGGGCTCATTGTGACGCCGTTGAACTGCCTCTAGAGTTAGAAGGTCTATTTGCATTATATGCAGAGGGAAAAGGGCTTTAGTTAGTCAATATTGTTTGCCACGAAGCCTATGATTCCCATGTATTGTATAACTCGGTTCATTTTCTAGATACTCTTTTGCATTTTTCAATGTGGTGCCGGAGACAACTTTAGAAAGCGTTTTTGGAGAACATAAACTTCCCGCTTTACCAATATTTTCATAGACACATTTAAGAACTTCATCCTTTTTGAACGCAAGGATTTAGTGTAATGTCCACTCCCCTTTTGTACACTGGAGGATGAATCAATTTGTCTTCGCTTTCGACTAGCAACCAAAGGAGTTGTAAAATCAGTGGTGCTAGTATTTTCAAATATTGAATCTTCTTCTTTTCTAAATGGTGTTGGTGTTGTTGGTGGACTATATTCTCATAGTTTCTTTAGAATTTGCTTATTGCCAATAAGACTTTTGGGAAAGTTTATACACTTAGAAAGGTGTATAGATTATTTTCAAAGGAAAAGAGTCCTTTAAGATTCGTCACCACATCAAAAATTAATTAAACAAGATTATATCCTGTTCCCTGAATTATAATTCATTTCCCTGCACTGTCGACTTGAACTTGATTACCAGTTTCCCACAAGAGATAAGATAATACTCTTTTACTCTGTTCCCGATAGGTCACGGGAAATAGACTTCCAATTGTCGATGCAATTTAATTTCACTCATTCTCGTTTGACTTTATCAAATCATGAAGACATGTTTCCTGTTTAGAATGGTCGGCGGCGGGTCTCTCAAGATAAGATTAATACTTGTTCACACATCGCAATGCATCTTAGAGTAAAAGCAGTTTTTTATCACCGGCCAAATTCTCGTCATTAATGTATTGGCTTAGATTGTCTTAAAAATGTTCGACGGGCAAGAGGACAAGTTCATATGGTGTCAATTTATAGAGTTTTGTCATTCTTTAGAGAAAACTGTTTACAAGTCCTGCAATTATCGGCAGTAAAAGTTTGAAAAAGCTACCGGCTGCTTGAAGGAGCTGTGTTATTTTAAATTTGTGTACCTCTTACTTAAAATCCAACGCACGTACAGTAGAACGATGTTGATTTTTATGTTGTCTAAAACCATCTGACAGTTGAAAATTGCCCTCATTTAAATTTAAAAAAATTTCAGATATTAGATTAATGAAATCATTGTCAACACCGTGTTTGAGTATGGCCTTCCTAAGCAACGGTTTTGAAGTGATTAAAACGAAAAATAAATGCCGTTTTTCGTGTAGTTTCTTCAGTGTCATGATAGTAACTGATAGCCTTTTCTACAGTTCACCAGAAGATATGCTGTAATTTTATTGTCGAAAATGACGGTGACTACAAGTAGATCCTCGGGCGTGCTCTGATTAAGATCTAGCAAAATGTAACCGTAGGTCTTGCTAGTCGCCAGAGAGTAAGCTGACAACAAAAATTTTGGGGCACCAAGGTATATCTGTTTACTAAGAGTTATGAGTGAACTAAAATCACAAGCAACTCGATAGATAATATAGATAGTGCAATTTAAGGCAAGAGTTTGCATATATTTGCTCTGATGAATTACATTGTGTAGAACCAGGGTTATGCAACGTGCTCTTGATGAGATCGAACAGTAAACAGTTGTAAAAATTGCTGTAAGAACTGTTCAATGGATTCAGCTAAATCATCAATAATCAACCATGATTTCAGTTCAATGATATTAAAACCATCAATTCCTCTTCTGAACTGTACTGGTATGGATGTTGCAATAGGTTTTATTTCATCATAGGACTCCTGTCAAATACTATAGCACTTGCAGATTTTTTTCGGTCTTTCCAAAAACATTTTATCACATTTTTGAATTATTCTAGCAAAAAGATTTGTTTTACCCGACATTGAGGTTCCACAAAAAGACGATCTAAAGGGCGTTTAAATTGATACATGTTATCGACAACAGTAGGACTATAACTAACTATAAACCATATGTGCCCAATGAATAAGTAGTGATTTTCCCATTGATATATCTAGTCAAGAACAACAAAAAACAATATTTCATGGCAGCATTTATTACGGCAATATGAAAACAAATATTTCTTCAACATGAACAATGATAACACTTGTTCAACAAGAACCAGACAAAATTTCATTGTCAACATGAAAACTCTATTTGTTCAACATGAACAATGATAACACTTTATAAATAAAAAACGCTTTTCTGTACAACACTTTTGTCCATCAACAGCACTTTTTGCAGCAAACATCAACACTTTTCTGTACAACACTTTTGTCCATCTACAACACTTTTTTGTAAATCAACACTTTTCTATACAACAACAAAAAACACTTGGAACATGAACTAGCACAGTTGAACATTACAGTGAATTTAAAGGAGGGCCCCCCACCCCCCGGGAGCTGGCCGCGGGAAGGGTCCCCCAACCCCCGGGAGCCGCGGAGGTGAAAACAATAGTTGTCGTCACTGCTACAGGTTAGTGGGTGGGTTAGTTGGGTCAATGGTGGTGGTTAGTTGGTTAGTTAGGTTAATTTATCCAGGCCAAGTTGATTACGATAGTCTATGCATTCAACTCTATCTGAAATACGTTAGCAGCCATGTGGCAGGACACTCAAACCATTTTCGAGCATATAGACTTTGTAAGATATACATGACATTGCATTTTTTTCCACTCTCACACCACAATTTCTATTCTGTAGAGAGCGAATTGCAAGCACCTGTGCTCTTGGTACTAGGCTACTTTTTACATAATCTCTGTACACGCTCATATTGAAATTGCTCTCTACAAAGTGTGTAAGCACCTCTTTAATTGTTTTCTTTTCATCTTTATTATATGCTTTAATTCATTAAATTTTAGGGCCTGGGACCACCCCCCGGGATATTAAATCATTCTCCTTACCGTATTTTAACATTAAGAGCTAGTTGGGGGCTTGAATCTTCACCAACTTAGGGTAGAGGAATCTATTCCAGTTGGTAAAATCCATTTGTGAGCTGATGTGTTCCCCCTTTTCTAAATCACCCAATAACTATTCAGTCCCATTTACTTCTAACTGCAGAGAATCTGTATCACCACAGTAAACTTGAACCTCCCCCTCTCGTGGCAAGTGCGCCTTGCAAACATTTTAAAAAACGACACCTTGAGATTTTTTGAGATTTACAGTACTGAACTACCGCCCGATATATTCTTGTTCAGTGCTATATTTTGCTTTTTCTTATGTAGAAGAACCATGCCAGCCTCGATGCTCGCGAATGATGTAAAGTTGGGATCGGCAATAATTCGTGCACACTCTAGTGGGTCAGTCACAACGTCACAGCGAGATCTGATACGTAAGCTTTCACACATTTTTTCAAACAATGAATTTAGGATGAACTTCTACAGGTCCTTTTCCACCTGGGAATTTGTCCTTGAGCGTTTATCAACAAAACCGTTAATACACGTTTTTAAATATGACCGCTGATTGAACTATTGGACCCTATGTATTTTGGTGATCTTGAAACCACTGTTCACCATCCAGTGAATAACGATAGTCTCCTGAGGGTGACATTAAGCAATCAGTTTTCGTTTAGAGGGGGTCCAGTGTATACCCATATCCACAACCAATGACCGTGTGTTGTGGCTCAGTGAGTCCCTGGTCAGTGGTCGATTAATACAGGGAAAGACAAAATCTCTGATTGAATCTCAAAGCATCAGCGGAAATTGACTGTCAATTTCAAAGAACTATCCTTATGGTCCATTGTTTTTAACTGTGTTAAAATCCGGAAACTCACATGGATTCTCAAGCCATTGATATTTCCTACACGGCAAAGAGTAGTGGGACATTGCTAAGGTGTACAACGAGTTCATGTCCAAGAACACTGCATTTGACTTTACATTGGTGCTTTGTCCGCTCGGATGAGTTGATAAGACGCGGTCCCCGTGAAAAAAATACCCTCCCCTGCTTAAATGCTCTACAAAATGGTGTCGATATACATATTTGATTTGGCCTAATTCCTCCCAACTAATTTTTAAAATTAAATCCATCACTAAATTTGATTTAAAAAAATAATATCCAATGTCTAACCCGAACACTGAATAGATTTGGTCTGTATTCTTACAGACTATAACCAACAGAGTTAAATCGTCACTGGTTAAGCGCAGTCTATAAAACTCCCACCCATTTATCCAACCCCCCTTAGCCCAAACCTTCTTGGCAAACTCATATTCCTCGGCCGTGCAATCACTATTGGTTAGTGAATTGCGAAATGCTTCAATTGGATGTAGTTTCACCTCGCTTAAGCGAGCGCCAGAACAGTAATAATCATATGCGTATATACCTTTGCTGGTTAATAAGTCATATATTTCAATGTCTGGAAAGTGCTGTTTAAGCAAGGGAAAGCTATCAATATTGTCGTTTTTCTGCACTTGAATCAATTGACTCAATGCCTAGGGAAAAAAACTAAAGGAATCTAAAAACCTAATTTTATTCCAGCACGTGCGTCCATCATCCACCGCATGCCATTTCAGTTGGAGAAGCAACAACGTCTCGGCTGATTTCGGGATAATGTTATAGGTAAATAACTTATTTACCCAGAGACTACCTACTCCTTCTCTCTCTCTATGCATTCCTGCCAGGTCTGGTCATATGAGTTTTAAGTAATACATAGTGTTGTGGATAAAAACAGTGATAAAAAACTGTTGGCTAACGTTTAAGTTACATGATTGATGCGAGACCCCCCTCAAGTTACTACCCCCAGATGATATTTCCTGCCACAAGTGGTCGTGGTCTCTGACTTTCCCCCTCCCCCTCTTTTCCCTTTAGTCCCCTTATCCTCCTCTACAAACTTCCCCTTACAAACCCAACATATTTTTTGATTTTTAATCGCGAGACGATCCTCTGCAGACAGCACCATTGGATAAAGCGTATTTTTCAAACGAGAAATAGCACCATTAGCTGTGCCATTCAGTTTGGTCATCGCCTATATCCTGCATTCAATCTCATCTAATGTCTAAACTATTTCTAACAGGTGCATGGCGGTAGAACTATCCCATTGCGCCTGTCTATAGGACACTGCAATGCCCTGATGTTCATTGATTCAAGTTGGATAGTGAGGGTCGTTCACCTCCACTAGCTTAGATTCGCAGTCCAAATATATTTTATTCCAATGGAGAAGGGTGTTTTTGAAATTGTCAAAGAGTAAAATGGCCTTATCCCCTGAAACCGTTTCCGCTGTCTGGTATCCATGCCGTCTACAGTGTCTCATGTGATTTCGCAACTTTAATTCAGTCCAAAATCTAGAGAGGCATGTTGGACAGTAGAAACGGGTCCCCTTATTCTTACCCTCCCCCAGAACTCTACTAATGTCGGTAATCGGATTAAAATGGCCAATTGCATTCGGTTGACTAGGCGGTGTATATAATAACCAAACCCAGTGTTTAACCAAATCCACTGACGGGTCCCTCCTAGGAAAGACCACCCCCTTCTTTTTAGAGCAAGTTCCATCTTCAAATTCTGTTTCATACTGAACCACAGTAACGCCGATATTTAAGTGAACATTAGCCCTTTCAGAAATTTCAATAGATCGTAGCGTTACTTGGTATTTTCCTTCTAAACAAGAGAAATCTACAACTGGGAAATTGGACCCGTCCTTCCCATGTACAGCCCAGTGATCTAAATTCGTCTTGGTAGCGTCATCTGCTAGAGACTGAAATGCTGATATGAGGAAAGCATACTTGAAAAACTTTTGATCTGTTTCAAAACAAATCTTCTGGACACCACGACAACCTACTAGATCTGGATTATAATTTAAAACTGTATCCCTATCATACCCACCTGCCCTCCTCTTAAAATAAAGTCTCTTAAATTTACAAATATTTACGCTAAACTTTTCAATAGATAAAATTACAGACCCACTCCCGTTTTCGCTATAGTTCTCAAGATGTGCATTTACCTTACCCAATCGATAAAAACACCCTCAAAATTTTCTAAATTTGGATAAATTATGCGCATCTCGGAATGTATATAATGATAATAAACTTCACTTTTCCCCTCATTTAAATAAAACACCTTTAAAACAATAGAAACCTTAATTGAATCCCTACCTCCCCACAACTGAATTTGCTTCTCCAGTAGTGCACGAATTTTATATACATAGGCATGCACAATTTCTACGGGATCAAAAACAAAATTTCCCCCCATAAGTGTATTAAAAGGATCCCCAAACGTCGCAGTGAAAACAACTATATTATTTAATATTGCGTTGGACAATAGAAAATAAGGACAAGTTGTGCTCCCCTCTTGTATATTACCCCCTCCCCCAAGTTGTCCAACAATATTTGGGCTAGGTTCCACTTCAGCTGTTTGAAGTGGAAGTAGGTAATCAGTGGGAGGAGGGTTCCCAGTTAATTCGTTTGTGAAATCTTCAAAAATTTGTAAAGCATTTGGACTCAAGTCCATCTCAGGAACATTACCTTGATCAACTGTGCTAGGTTTTACATTGAATTAATTACATAGAAGCTCATCAATATTAAAACGTACTTCAATAGAATTAATGATACCATGCCAGTCATTGATAGCTGATGTTTCATTGTCCTGAAACTCCATTGCCCCTTCAATGGGTTATTCCTCTTCTTCACTCCATGGTGAGTAAGGTACCAATGCTCCAACATATAAATGAGAAATAGTTTATATTCAATCTGTTCAAATCAACCCTACTGTTAAAATTTGGATTATTATTGCTTAAAACACGCTTAATAGCATTTGGTTAATTCAACTGAAAGTTCCAACTTAAGATATTTACAATCTAAAACATCGCTTTAAATAAAAGGCGACAATTTGTTCAAAAAATAGTTTATTTTCAAATATACAAATCATACAGTGTTTTTTTTCTTTTTTTTTATTTTTTTTGCGGCGCTTTTAGGGCCCACAGCGCATCCTGCGGCGCTTCCTCTCGGGCTCCGCGGCGCATCCTCGCGGCGCTTCATGCCCGTAGCGCACCCCGCAGCGCTTCCCACAGCTCTTCCCAGCCCCCTTTACATAATGCCCGTCAAAAGTTGAAGTATTTTTCTCTAATTCCATACAGGTTCAGTGAACTCATGAGTTTAATTATTGTGAGCCGTCGCGAGTGTTCCAATTTCCAAGACTGAACTTCAAAATGCCGGGAACCGTTAACGCGCATTCCCCTTGTTAAAATCTTTGGCATGATGTAAGGCTCAGTGCAGATTAGAACGCTGGTTTGTGACAGATGGAATAGTAGCTTTCTTAAAATCATGTGAAAAAAAAGCATTCACAGAGTTTCAAAGGTATCTAAAAATATATGAGATGGCGGCGAAGAGATAGCAACATAGAAAATAGCAAAGATTAGAAAAAAGCATTTTGAGTTTCAAGGGCAGTGATTATTAATTGACAATTACATAAAAATATTCACTTTGAGATATCGTAGCGATAGCAATGGAGAAAGTAGAGGGGTTAGATATAAGAGAGCGGTTCTTTGCAAAAAATTGCAATTAGATATGTAATAGTGAGGTTAGGGGTTAATATCTGCGAATAAGTTTATATTGTTGAAAAATAGTGAAAAGAAAAACATTGGAAGAAATAGATAGATAGGAAAAAATGCTTACATTTGCATAATCCGGCTGGGCTTGGGTGTCGCATGGATCTGACATGGCATGCTGGAGGGTAACCTCCTGACCTAGCGTTGATGGGTCAGCTATTAGAAGTCCAAGGAGAGCGGATGTGCAAGTGATGTCACTAATTTCTTGCTCAGGTTGTGCTGCGACTTGTACAGGACCTGTGACTTGTGCAGTCAAGCCAAGGGCTTGCACAGATGGCTGCACTTGACGAGGTGGCATTGAGACTCGATTAAGTGAGGCTTGCATAGATGCAATATCGATGTCGCTAGCTTGTATAGCGGAGTTCTCCACCCTTGTGGCCCACGGTCTTTTCGGTTTATGCCCAGACTGCATTGGGGTTGGCACTGATTGGGTGGCCTCGTCATCTCTCGCTTTCTTTGATGGAGGTGGGGTACATTCTTCACTATTTGCGTTACCCCTAGCTCTCTTTACAGCTGGAGGGGCTACAAATTCTTCATAATTTACTTTAAAAAGAAGAGAAAAAAATTAGCATCAAAATTATGTCCCCCTTTTTTTACAGAAAGAAAGTTAGTATCATCATCCATATAATTTTGTTTAAAAAGCATTTATCTCATTTTAGTAAAGCAAAAAGTAAAAATTTTGGCGAGAAATATATTAGGCTTAGAAATCAAAAGTTTTTATTAGACAATCAGTAGTCTATAGCCATAGGATAGAAATTTATTGTTTCTATTTCTACAATTTCGAAAAATATTAAATGTTCCAGTCTATAGGCTTTAAAGTAGATCGTTAACCCAGCGGCCTATAGACCTAAATTTGCAAACATAGGTTAAAATGCTATTCAATTTATACATAATATAAGCTTCATGCAACTCTTAAAGACCCTTCTAGCCCTGCACAGTTTGTTTTCATTTTACACTGATGGCGGTAGAATTGAGACATTGCCCCCTCCCTTTTACATAATTTAATTACAACGAAGCTGTTAGAAGCGAGGCATTGCCCCCTCTCCCCCCTTTTACATAATGTCCTAAATATATTGTTAGACCTTAATTTGAAAATAATCTGTTTCACTTCTCCAAAATAGAGCATTACGTCTGTGCTTAATTATTGCATCATAGTGTTTTAATTTTGACGGAAGAACAGTTCCTTTGACTTTGGCCGCTGCGTTCGTAAACACAGAGGAAAAAGGGTTGATAGCTAATTTTAACCTCGCACTGGAGATTGTGTCAAAACAGAGCGGCATTTTCATTAAAAATTGACAGAAGTCAGTAGACACTTTAAATCACATTAGAGAAAAGCTAAAATTTAACGAAAAGATTATTTTTTCCATTCGCGAGAATTTGGTTGTAAAACAGTGAAGGGGGGGGTTAGGTTTCGAGGGTAAAAAGAATATATTTACGTTTTCCATCGAGTATAAAGATTGTATAGTGATGTTTGTATTGTATGGGGGGGGATTTACCTGAATATACTAGAGGGTGAGCAAGGAAAATAATCTTATTTGAAAATAAAAAACATGAATTTAACGAAAAGATAATTATTTCCATTTGCGAGAATTTGGTTGTAAAACAGTGAGGGGGGGGGTTAGGTTTTGAGGGTAAAAAGAATATATTTTATGTTTTCCATCGAGTATAAAGATTGTATAGTGATGTTTGTATTGTATGGCGGGGGATTTACCTGAATATACTGGAGGGTGACCAAGGAAAATAAAAAAAAAACAGGAATTTAACGAAAGGATAATTAATTCTATTTGCGAGAATTTGATTGTAAAAAAATGGGGGGGGGGAGGGTTAGGTTTTGAGGGTAAAAAGAATATATTTACGTTTTCCGTCGAGTATAAAGATTGTATAGTGATGTTTGTATTGTATGGGGGGGGGGGATTTACCTGAATATACTGGAGGGGGACCAAGGAAAATAATTTTATTTGAAAATAAAAAAACAGGAATTTAACGAAAGGATAATTAATTCTATTTGCAAGAATTTTATTGTAAAACAATGGGGGGGGGGTTAGGTTTTGAGGGTAAAAAGAATATATTTACGTTTTCCGTCGAGTATAAAGATTGTATAGTGATGTTTGTATTGTATGGGGGGGGGGGGATTTACGTGAATATACTGGAGGGTGACCAAGGAAAATAATTTTATTTGAAAATAAAAAATGTACTTACATGGTAAATTGATGTTGCCAAGGCTTCTAATTCATCAAATTTATCCATTGTTGTATCAACTGTGTTCAAATACTTTCTGATAATTTAATCACATTGCATGTCCCTTATATACGAAATCCCAAGGTCAAATTGTTATGTAAGCAAGCCCTCTGATTGGCTGAGAAGGAAACACGTGATCTAACTGTTTCCTGGAAACTCATAACATTCGCCTCGAGCAAATCAACAAATACTATTTCTGGATCATAACATTCGCTGAGAGCGTGCCAAAAACACACCTGGAGAAAGAGACCACGAAGAAAGAGGTCATTGACCCCATTAACCACGTGTTCTCCCTAGGAAGGCTATGCCCATATTTGGTGTTAAAAAAAGTTATAGGTGGCAGCAGGGGTGAATTGTGGGACCTTTAGGGTCATCTCTACTGACGGGAGGAGTAAGGAGTGAAGCTCTGAACAGAGTGGTGTGAAAGAAAGGAAGTTTGAAAAGAAAGGATTATTCTTCTGAAAAGAAGATCAGTCGCTACGACACTTTTCTAGGACTCAGCCAACTTTTTATCTTCTTCCAATCCGGTTAACATTCTATCATATTTTTAAAAATACTATTCGTTTCATGATGCTATTTACTTACAAAATAAGGAAAATAGTAAAATTCATGTTTTTTTTAAAGCCCTCGGGGGTTATAATGTGGATCCGGAATAAAACAAATTACATTTGGTTTGTAGTAGCAGCATGGATTCAGTTTCAAAGTCTGATTAGTTCTTATTGGTTGGCAACATCAGCCTTGCCGTCATCTATTTTGTGCAAATAGCAACAGAGAGTGAAACCGGCCATGCTAACCCGCTCTCGAATTTTCCCTTAAAATACGTCTTCAAATACCACTGTTGTCTTTTAAATATTTTCACTTTTGTATAAATTTGAAGTGATGCTGAAGATCTAGACAGACAATTTTCAATATCTTCGTTCCCTTAGAAATGTGAAATTTTAGTTGATGAAAACGGTCAAATTACCAATTTTTCGGTTTTTTCTGTTAAAGGCATTTAAATTCTAATAGTGCTTCACACTGCCCTGTAGGAACTTTCACACTGCATAACGTAACACTTTACGTTAAGTGGTGCAATCTTACTGAGGGATTATTTTCCGAACAGTAGGTAGTTCTAAGCAGACTCCATTTCTACATAGCATTTATGTTACGTAAGTAAAATGTTAATCTATGGAGAAGTCAATATAGTAGCAGCAAAGGGGAATTTTGTGGATAAGCAATTACCGAGTTTTATTAACGAATTAAGAAACTTCTCAGAAAACACCTTTCACGCTTGATCGAAGCTTAAATCTCTAACTCCATTGCGTATTTCTAATTTTGGAATAGTTTACCTTTGACGATTTTGGTAATTTTGGACAATAAATTTGATGGTTTGATATATTTTTGCGTTAAACTAGTCTGAAGCGATTTATTTAAGTGTAAAATGTTATAATTAACGTAAAATAATTTTACCATCTGGAATAGAAAATTATTTAAGCATTTTGAAAACCGTTTAATTTGTATCCCCAAATCTGACTACAAGAATAAAGGAGAGTGTGTACATGATTTATAATGATTATTCTTCTGTTTCGAAACTCTTGTCTTTTATTGAATCGCTTCAAAGTGAAAGTTGTGCTATGACGTCGATTTAGGAAAATTGGAATCGTGATAAGATCGTAATTGTACCGGTAGAACTTAGTACGTTAAATTTGATCTAAGGGACTTCGTCTTTTTTTTCCTGGCTGTCATATATGTTGATAGACTGGAGCCGATGAAACAAAGACTTTTGTCAAAAATCATGAATGACGGAACTGAGATACTTCTTAATGCCAGTTTATATTCACCATATTTGCATCAGAAGTTAATATTGAAGGACAAGCGTTAGCATTACTCTCTCTTAGTTTCCGAGTAACAGCAAAACCTTTTTAAAAATATATATTAGGCAACACAGAAGTCTTTTAGATCATACAGCAACCAATAACACCCAAGGATTTTGGTAAAATTAGTTCCCGGTCTGCTTCAAAGTGAGAAAATTATATATATAAAGACTTTAACATTAGTATTCAACAAATTAATCGTTAAACTTAGTGTTCAATAGATTAATTGAACTAACTTCAAAAAGGTAAGGGGTAAAAACACTGAGTAATAGCTTAAAACCCTAGGGTCTAGAAAGTGGCATAAATTCTATTGTGAAACTTTAAGCGCATATTTTGGTCTAAATTGCATTAAACTAAATTCTAAGATAGTCGATAGGCTAGTTAGTAACGTTTGTAAAGTCTTTGCTTGTAAAGATCTATTATTATTATCATTATTTTGTTTCAAACCCACACTATACAAAGGTATAACAAGTATAGTGACACAAAGAAAAACACATAAAAATACAACGCAAATCAATATAGAAATCAAAGAAAATCAGCTACAGAGTAACACATAAAATTTTAAAAGAAACTAAAACAGAAGAGAAATAACATAAAAAGAAGAAAAAGAAGAGAAAAAAACTCACAGCTTGCAAAATCTAATAAGCTGTAGCATATAGAAATATGGACACAGGCTGTCATTATTGTTATCATAATTTGAATTTTACTCACTCTTTATAATACTAAAAAATGTGGAATAACAAAAGAGAGAAAAACAAACAAACAAATTAATCAAAAATAACTTACGACTGAAAAACCTGATAAGGTGATGGTGCGGAGATAAACGGATACAAGCGGTACTTGAAAGCCTTCTGTGTAGTGCTTCCAGTTTTATAGTAACATCAGGAACAAAAAAATTATTAATAACTACCCGGCTTTTAGTCCAAGGTGGAAGAAACAGCAAAAATTTACAAGATCTAAAATAATAAATCTGGACTCGTTTTAACTCTTTTTCCGTAAGAAGGGAAAAAATTCTAGAAGCGAAAATAATTGAATGAACACAAAAAGTAGAGTAGAGCTTGGATGTTGCTACTCAGTTCCGTCATTCATGATTTTTGACAAAAGTCTTTGTTTCATCGGCTCCAGTCTATCAACATATATGACAGCCAGGAAAAAAAAAGACGAAGTCCCTTAGATCAAATTTAACGTACTAAGTTCTACCGGTACAATTACGATCTTATCACGATTCCAATTTTCCTAAATCGACGTCATAGCACAACTTTCACTTTGAAGCGATTCAATAAAAGACAAGAGTTTCGAAACAGAAGAATAATCATTATAAATCATGTACACACTCTCCTTTATTCTTGTAGTCAGATTTGGGGATACAAATTAAACGGTTTTCAAAATGCTTAAATAATTTTCTATTCCAGATGGTAAAATTATTTTACGTTAATTATAACATTTTACACTTAAATAAATCGCTTCAGACTAGTTTAACGCAAAAATATATCAAACCATCAAATTTATTGTCCAAAATTACCAAAATCGTCAAAGGTAAACTATTCCAAAATTAGAAATACGCAATGGAGTTAGAGATTTAAGCTTCGATCAAGCGTGAAAGGTGTTTTCTGAGAAGTTTCTTAATTCGTATTGGTTGGCAACATCAGCCTTGCCGTCATCTATTTTGTGCAAATAGCAACAGAGAGTGAAACCGGCCATGCTAACCCGTTCTCGAATTTTCCCTTAAAATACGTCTTCAAATACCACTGTTGTCTTTTAAATATTTTCACTTTTGTATAAATTTGAAGTGATGCTGAAGATCTAGACAGACAATTTTCAATATCTTCGTTCCCTTAGAAATGTGAAATTTTAGTTGATGAAAACGGTCAAATTACCAATTTTTCGGTTTTTTTCTGTTAAAGGCATTTAAATTCTAATAGTGCTTCACACTGCCCTGTAGGAACTTTCACACTGCATAACGTAACACTTTACGTTAAGTGGTGCAATCTTACTGAGGGATTATTTTCCGAACAGTAGGTAGTTCTAAGCAGACTCCATTTCTACATAGCATTTATGTTACGTAAGTAAAATGTTAAATTAATCTTCAGTGTATGGTTTTGGTTCTCGCAGGAAATTTGGTTTTGACCCTTGAATACTTTCACACCAATTTAGTGAGAAAAGAAACTAATTTATATACTGTCCAGGTTGCTGACTTTGAGGGTTTTTGTGTAACTCCAGAGGATACCGGTTTGAACTGGTATGAACGTACCTTTTGAAGGTTTAAATTTGGAATAGGGTATGTTTGTTAGTTGTTAAGGCTTTTCCATTTTTACGTCAAGAAAATACTTTAAACTAGGATCTTTAAAACTTTATGGTTTTGTTTTAGCTTTCCTTTCATGGATAATTTTTCTCTGTTCGTAATTTTTACTACTTTTTTGCACAGAAGTATTCCCTTCCGAATTGGCATTTACTTCATCAATGTCAATTCTTTTAACGGGTTGTAATTGAGATTCTCGTAAACTCAATTCTGTATCTGTTTTTGCGTTACTAAAATCATTCAATTCACTCGAAGTCGTTGTGTAAGGCTAGTTTAAACTTTCCAAACTATTTTCATTCATTTGGTTTAATAAACTTCCCTTTATCTATGGAGAAGTCAATATAGTAGCAGCAAAGGGGAATTTTGTGGATAAGCAATTACCGAGTTTTATTAACGGCAATTCCCCACAGGATGAAATATTCCAAATCCTTAAATTTTCGGTTTGTTATAAGAAAACACTATGGTGAGTGTGTAAAATGACCCTCCCATCACTTGTTAAAAAGATAATACAATTTAAACTGGACATCACTTATAACAAATTACTGTAAAATAATAGGGAGAAAGCCTGGATACAAGCAAAGATCTCCTTGGTCAAGATCGGCAACACTAAGAGGAGAATATTTGAGTATATCCGAACTAAAATCTTTATGAAAGTGCAAACGTCTATTACAATGTGCAAGCGTCATACCACAAGGAATATATTCTGGGTATGGCTTAATAACCATATCAAAACATCGAAAGTAGTGAGGCCAGAGTTCACAAGAATGAAAATACCATAAAATAATACGTTCAACTTTCTCACTGCTAATTTTGTCAAGGGTATGTAAAATTATAGCCCCTTCTAAAGTTTAAATAAAATACACTTTCTGTCATCACTGCCATCACTGTAAAACTAATTACTGTAAATTAAGGGAAGAATCCATGGACATTGACCAACCCTACCAAAAGATAAACCAACTAACTTAACAGTACAATCCGCAATTATATACGCAGGGTAAGTGATGTGAAAATGTAATCTTCTCTGACAGCCGAAAGACTGTCTACCATAAGGACGACACCCCCGAAATGGGACAATGGCCATATCAACACACCTACGGTTATCGGGTTAACGTTCACATGAAGCACGATTACTCAATATAGCCTATTATTAATTTCAGAACGAATCGTGTCATGAGTATGTAAAATCACATACCCCACTAGAGTTTTAAATAAAATACACTTAAATCCTGCCATGTTAATAGATAACTAAAGACATAAAACCACTTCAGAAATGTTTGGAATCCTGTTTGTTTGGTGACCCTGTTTACAAGAGGGATATTGCTTAAGGAAACAGAAATACATAGCCAAATAGCTATCAAGGATATTGGTCAAATCTTCCCAGTTAACGGAATACTTCAGGTAATATGGTCTGTTAATATCGAAAGCCTCAGATCTGAATTGGACGACCTAAATTTGATCATTTCGAATATCGAAAATATTAAAATTATGGAACAAATAGTCAAAAAAGACTCAGAAAAGGGAAAAAAGAATTTCACAGAACTCAGAGAAATACATGATCTAAAGGAATATGTAATAGATAAGTGTAAACTATTAAATTTAGAATTAAGTGAAGGAAATGGAATTCTCAAAATACTAGGATCATTAATGACGGATAACACAAAACGAATCAAACGGAGTGTATTACCACTTTTGGGACAAACAATAGGGTGAGTCGCAGGACTAGCAATGGAAGAAAATGTTGAAAAAATTCTTCATCAAGTAGATTATTTAACAGAAAAAAAATGAAGAGTTACTATACATATCGGACCGATCTATATCATTAGTGAGTGACTTCGACAGAGAATTAAGAATGGCAAGAAACAAAAGTTTAGAAATTTTGGGAAGGACTTCCAAGTGAATTATCAACAAAAAGTTCAATCCAAATAAAAAGGTTAGTAAATAAAATAGAAACAGTAATCCTTTCTATTCTTCAAGCAGAAAATAAAAGTTTTTTATTCATTGTTACGGATCCGGCAGACATGCTTAGAACAATTTTCGAAATTGAAAATTCACTACCAATAGGCTATAGAATATCAGTTAATTATAGACGCTACGGCTTACTGGAACTTTATAAATCGACTAGCTGCAATGTGGCGACACACCAATAGAAATTGTTGGTTATCTTGGATTTCTCTATATCAAATAAACAAGATGGGTTCAGAATGTTCGAAATGTTCAGCATTCCAGTGTCAAACACTTCATATTTCTTTCAAATTGAAAACGAGTTTAAATTTTTGGGTGGAGTAAAGATCAAAATAGATATTTCTTAGAAGATTACAATATGGAAAAAGAATATAACTTAAAGGGTGTGCCATTATTAAGCAGCAACTAATTTTCTTATTAAAAGCACACAGATAAACTCCTGAAGTATAGCAAACTACATGGAAAATAGTGCATTAATTAACCGAGTGTGTGCAACGAAAATTTTAAGGGAAAATAAAATCTTTAATCCAAAGAATTGGAAAGGAAAAGTATATAATCACATCTCCTTTTAAAGAAGAAATAAGAATACATTTCAAATGCAAAACAGAGAAAAACAGTAAATTCACATATATAAAGGGCAGCTCAATAGTGGAATTGCCAGAAGAATGTTCTCTAACTGCAGAAATGTTAAAAATAAACGGAATGTATAGGGGACATATTGCAAAAGAAATGGCACCTTCAAATATATCTATAATTAGCTTAAAAGGGAATCATTCCCTAGCTTGGATAGATAACGACTGGAACAATGAATTCGAAAATTTAATCTCCATATATTTTCGGAAAAACTGCAAGACGCAAATTGGCATAGATAAACTGAGGAAAATGCATAATTCCTTACGATAAGACAGAGGAAAGAATCTAGCAAATTATTGGACATTTACTTTCAATACTTTTAATTACTTATCTCTTTAGTTGGACTAGTTTCTATAGGAATGATATTAAAAAAATTAAAGAAAACTATGGTTAGACTATAGGAAACAAAAGTCTCAAGGCTTTCACGTAACTGTGGAACAAGAAGAAACTGAATCAAATTAATTCTTAGCAAAGTTATGGTTTCATTAAGAAAACAGTAATTGTACTGAGAATTTAAGTTTGGGAGGTTGTGAGAAAGCTATCATACCTGACTAAATTGTAAAAAATAGCAAAGCTTTACTATCACTTTTCGGTAATGGTAAAAATAAAGAAGCATTATTTTTCTTTATGTAAGAAAAACAAACGTAACATTGTGAAATCAGACTTGAATAATAATACCCTTGATTCAACAAGGTCCATAAAATGCAAATAAACCGGACCATTTTAAAATCAGAGTTCAATGGCTAGAATATTACGTGGCAATATCACATGACAAGATATAGAACAAAACAGGGTTTTTTGAATATAGGGAAAGCTGAAACCAACATTCTTGAACAAAGAATTATTATTAGCCTTGTTACAAAAAAGAGGAATTCCATCAAAACTGGTCTCTCGCCAACGGGAGACAAGATTGACAAAATAAGACAAAGCTTAAAATAATGGTTCGGGGACGGAGATGGGGTAGTCTTTTTTGGAACTAACAACGAGTAAGTGCCTTCCTTGTAATTAAGATAGGCTACCACTGTCTGTCTGAATTCCCCTTTGAAGATAACATTAAGATAAGAAGTAACCTTCTGAAAGATTTCTGTCACCTGGATAAACTAGGCTAAGTAATAAATTTAATACGTATACAGGAGACATAAGAATAAAAACTAGTGCTGAAGGCAAAGCACGACATTTTATTATAATTCAGTGATTTGGGATATCTTGGATTATAAGGACTTGGGGGTCCTATGTGAAATACAGCATTTTCTAAGGATTGGAATAGAAATAAAATTAGTTCGTCTTAAAAACTTGAACTTGGGAATAACCTAAGGTTTAAGTACAATATAAACTCCTTGACATTAAAGAATAAATTAAAGATCCTTTTTTGCCTCCTCCTTCCAGTCTAGTGACCTTCGGAACTTACCTAGCGTTTCTTAACCCTTATAAATAAGAAGATTGGAACTACAGGACAATACAATATTCATCCCCTAGCGAATTCTCTGACGTTATACGAAAGAGGGACTCGGTTTCCTCTTTTAACCACTTTAACATTTCAACCCGTGCTAATATTATATAGAGGCGGCCCTAATGTTTATACTGAGTGGTTAGGG
This sequence comes from Artemia sp. Qi Xiang Cuo, assembly GCF_049724085.1. Classification (NCBI taxonomy): domain Eukaryota; kingdom Metazoa; phylum Arthropoda; class Branchiopoda; order Anostraca; family Artemiidae; genus Artemia; species Artemia sp. Qi Xiang Cuo. The sequence continues at coordinate 4,178,305 of NC_142799.1, forward strand.
AATAAAGGAGGAATTAAATTGCTACATTAAGATCTCCAACCTCTTCCGTCCAAAGATCCAATTTTCTCTAGAAAGTTGTAGTTTATCAAAGTTCCAAAGAACACTGACTTTCTTTTCAGGATATAAACCTGAAACTTGGTTTAATTTATACAACCATTGAGATTTGATAAAAAGGTTTTTCCTAGGAACAATAATTTGACGCAAAGAACTTTAATTACACCAGTACCAAAGTCAGTCTGATTATTCAAGTGTAGTATTTTCAATTAGGAGCATTAGATAGCCTAGAATTAACTAAACCCTTTTTTTCGGTAAACATTTGTGGATTGAACAAGCACAACCAAAGAATATTAGACAACAGACCAAGAAGAGGTTGAGAAATATTATAATTAGAGTTAGAATAACTTCCTTTTATTTCTTTTTATAATAAATATCAGTTGTCACTGAATTTTGAGTACCGATCCTTACCCAAAGCCTCAGTCATAACACGCTACCAAATTTTTAGCCCTGATAGTAAGGGCAGCCTTACACTTAGCTAGTCTAATTGTTGATGCTAGTACATTCTTATAATGCTTATACTTTGATACATCATCAGGTTCAAGGCTTTGCAAGCCAGCTTAAATAGTTCTGACTTCTGCAGTGTCGATTTCACAAGACTAGGAGATATACAAGACATCTTGGGCTAATATTTACTTGAAGATTTTACTAGTGGATTTTTTTTTCAATTAGTGTTTGTAACTGACTCATTAATGAGGCTGATGCCCAAAGATCAGACACATTGTTACAAACATTGATCTGACTGTAAATTATTGTCTAAGACTCACCTTTGGCATCTTCTTGGCTCGGCATTTTTATCTTGGGAACAGAACAATAAATTGGAAAGTGGTCAGAAAGATAAGAGAAATAATACTAGAGAAAAATTTAATATCATTTTTAGAAGACAGAAACATTTTGTCAATCAGTGTTGCAGAAGACTTGACTGGATCAACATGAATAGGAAAGAAAATGCAAGGGAGAAGGCCAGAGGAAGAAATAGTTTAAAAAAGGTCAGACTCGTCATCACACCCAATTTTCAAGAAATTGCAGTTAAAGTCTCCAAGGATAAAAATTTTTTTTGAAGCAATCTGATCAACTGAGCAAATTTTATCTGTTAATCAGAAAATTTCACTACTGGGAAAGGTGGAGGCTTACAAAATAAACAGATAGTATTGCAACTTACTGTATCACACGACAGGTCAACAATCAAAGCATATACACTTATATTATTTACAAACGGATCAAAAATCTGGTCAAGATCAGAAAGTCTCACAACTTTATGATTTCTTCTGACCAAATGGGATATACCACAAGAGCACTTAGTTAGAGATCTAGTTGAGATATATGCAGTAAAACCTAGTATGTTATACACAGACATATCATCACTTGAAGACAGCCAGGTCACTGTGAGACCTACTACATCATAAAGACAATTAACACCACCAATATATTGCAGAAAATTATCCTGTTTGTAAACCTTGTTTTAAACCCTGTTTTAAACCTTGCACATTCAAATTAAACACATTAAAGTTTTTAGTGAAAGACATTGAAGGCAGCACTTTTTTCAAAATAATGTTGATAACAATGGTAACAACAATCAGACTGATGAAGAGATTTTAACAGAGAATCATTTTCACCATCATCACTAGAAAAAAAAAGTTGAATCAAAGCACACTGAATCAAAAAGAGAAAGTTTAGTTAGAGAAGGAAAAAAATCTGGATAATCATCCATTTTCATTATCTAATAGTTGGAAATGTGGTGAAACAGATAAAGCAAAATTAGTGTGGACATGAAGAATACAGTATGGAAAATAAGTTTAAAAAAACAAAGAACTGCATGTAATCATTTTGATGACAAGGGAAAAGCACAAGCCAAAGAAAAAAAAACAAGAATGTGTGAAAAAATGACCAAGCAGATGAAATTTTGTTGTAAAGAGAAGAGTTATGTTAAGCAGCACTAGTCAATCTGAAACAATACTGGCAAAAGGCTCTTCCAAAGCAGGAAGTTTATTAAAGTCATCAATGAGTACCCTACTTCCACTTTTGAAGAAAATATTACCATTCACAGCCAATACATTATTCCTGCCACAATGGGTTTTAGCTTGAGAAAGAAATGTAAGCCTAGGTTTAGTAAAAGGCTCATTAATGACCACGCCGGATCCTTTCAGGTCCTTTTTATTTTTAAGAAGCAAGAATCGTAATCTCAGGTTACAGAACTCGATAATAACTGGTCAATTTTTGTTATCAGCTCTCTTTCCAATACGTTTCACAAACACGATGTCACTGTTCAAAAGATTAATGCCAGGATACTTATCTTGGCAAAGTGACAAAAACTTAGGTTCAGGCTTGTCAAATTTAGTATCCTAAGGTAGTCCAAAAACAATGGGCTGATTTTTTAATTCTTGCTGCTTAAGTTGATCAGTTTTGCCCATAAAACATTAAAAGATTCATTAATGAAA